>NW_002060980.1:244959-286212 GCF_000150275.1 Trichoplax adhaerens
AGCTTATAGTTGCTTACTTATCTTATGTTCCCATAGCTTAATGGCTGCTTACTGATCTTATGTTCCACATAGCTTAATAGATGCTAACTGATCTTATGTTCCACATAGCTTAATAGCTGCTTACTGATCTTATGTTCCACATAGCTTAATGGCTGCTTACTGATCTTATGTTCCACATAGCTTAATAGCTGCTTACTGATCTTAAATTCCACATAGCTTAATAGTTTCTTACTGATCTTATGTTCCACATAGCTTAATAGTTGCTTACTAATCTTATGTTCCACATAGCTTAATAGTTGCTTACTTATCTTATGTTCCACATAGGTTAATAGCTGCTTACTGATCTTATGTTCCACATAGCTTAATATCATTATCTTCGTTGCTTACTAATCTTATGTTCCACATAGCTTATTCTCATCATATTCTACATAGACTGTCTGTCGTTTTAATGTCTCATATGGCTAGCAGTTATTATAGCTTCGACAGAACTTTTCACTTTAATGTTCCCTTAAGCTAGTACTCACGATTTCCACTTAATTGGTCCTCACCATTGGTCCTCACCATTTTCAACATTTTTTGTCGTCATAATTTCCCACGTAGTCTATCGTCGTAAATGTTCTACATTTCGTCATAAAGTTCGACGTAATTGGTCGTTAGGATACATCACCATTTCATCATGAAGGTTTACCACGTTGTTTTTTGGCTAAAATTATAGTTTATCATTATATTTTACGCGTAGTTTCTCGTTATTTTGATATGTCCCATATGTGGTTTATTATTATGTTCCACATAGTTTAACGATATGTTCTTGATAATGGCATAGTGTTCCACATAATTTATTGATGTAACGTAATTATATATGATATTATCCCGAATAATTGTATATGTGATTTGGTTCACTATACGGTACAGTGCGAGCTAGTTGATAAGCGTCACTTGTCTACAGTTATGCATATAGAAGACGAGTTATCTATGTTATACACCAGTTCTGTTACTAGCCTCTGTGTGTGTGATTCTTGTGAATAACCTGAATAAAAGTCCTGATACTTTTCAGAGTCTAAAGACGAATCTAAATGACTGAGTTTCCCATTAAGGAAAACCGTACATCGTATACTGTATTTATTTGGTTAGTATTTTTTACATAACCTTACGTCAAAATGTTCTGCATACTGTAGCTATATCTATAATTATATGCAATGTTGCACATCGTTTATTACAATGTTCCACATAGTTTAACGTTATGAAAAGTTCCACAAAGTTCATTATTATAACACAGTATTTCTATACGTTCATTTATTATTATGTTTCATATATACTGTAGTAGTAGAGATATCGGAATGTTTCATATACTGTACAGTACTCTATCATTATTTTTTTATACCCTGTAGTTTATCGTTAGTATGATCTGCATAGTTCACCGTTTCTATTTTTAACATTGTAGATTGTATTCCACATAGTTTATCGTTATCGCGTTCCATGTAGTTAATCGTTATGTTATGCTATACTTGTTATAGTCATTGACCACTAGATGATTTAGATAAAGTAATAGTTTTATGATAACTTTTATCCTTATTTTTATTTGGCACCGTTGATAGTTGATTGTCGTTATGTTCCACATAATTTATCGTTATTACCAATCCTATTTAACATAGTTGATCAATATTAACTTAGTACTTACTTCTACATATTAGATTGTTACATAATGTTCCATGCTTGATTGTTGCATTTCATATACAGGCATAATTAAATTAAAATTATTTGATTGATATGATGTTCCACACAGTTACTCGTCATTATGTTCCACATAATTGATACTTTTATGTTCCTCATACAGATTCTGTAGTCCATCATCATAATTTTCTTCGTAGCTTATCGTCTCCTATTCCATACACTGTAATATATCCTAGTTATGTTTCACAAATTACTTCGTTATTATGTTCCGCATTAGTGAATGTTTAAACGGTAGACTTCAGACTTTTCGTACATTTAGCAGTTACATTTCACAAAACGGCTTCGATTAAGTTTTATCAGTAATCATCTTTATTCATCATTACTAATTTCCGCCTTGCTTATTTATTTTATTTTATTTTATCTCGGATACAGTAGTTAACATTAACGCAATCGTTTTTTTGCATGGCTATTATCATTATAATATGATTTAGGCTTTGCATAGCTTAACATGTGAGTTCTAAATATTTCATCGCAACGCTTCATTTAGTTTATCATCATTGTAATGCACTTCATCCAGTGGTTTATCATCAATGTACTCTGCACAGCTTATCATTGTGAGTATTCTGATTACCATATTTTTTGCAAAGATTACACTAATTATAATTATATTCATATTCCACACAATTTATGCAATACTATTTAACAGTAAAGTTTCATCTTGATTAAATAGCATATTCCAGCAGTTGTTTATATGAAAGTACCTATATTTTATTCACAGTACCTTACAATCTATTAACATGTTACTATGATGAAATAGAGCGCTACGTTACTGTCGTATTAGTAAATGTACGATTTGATGGTATTTAGCAAGTGAGGCAATGAACTATAAAATGTTTATTAAAAGCTTTTGGTTCTCATTTGCTAATTAGTAATGATAAAAATCTGCAATAGCTTAAGATATGACTGTGCTTAGTTGTAAATTGTTATTAGAAAAGGAGATTATTTACCAAATATATTTAGTAAATCATACATTCTTAAATGTTCTATACAGCTTATGAGATCTGGCTTAACTCATAAACTACTGGGCAGCAAGTAAATGCATAGCATGTACTAAATGATGCTTCACATATTATATAAGCTATTAATCCGAAGTAACTAGCATTACTGAATTACTGTGCCTATTTATGAGCTGCTAAATGTACGCTTTAAAGTGTATCTTTATTAACCACATGTTAAAAGTCTTCGGATTATCTGAAGATCGGAGAGTCGCCAATGTCTTTTAGAGTATCATAAATAACAAATCCAGCTCCTTCTTTGTATATTATAATTGTGCTGCTGTACTGCCACCATTTGATTATAATAACGAATGGGGTTCACTTCTATCCGGAGTCTGCTTTACAGTAAATAGAGATAAGATGACGATATCTCAATAGTATGCAAGCAACACATACACTAGAAAAGCGAGAAAGTTATTTAGTAGTCTTACAAATATAATTATTGGACTAAGCGAAAGATTCCGAGACTGGCTGTCACTATAATCAATAATAGAAGAAATGTTGTTACGATGTAAGGGATATAATTATGATCTACAGTATAAATTTACAGACTACTGTGCAGTGCCAATAAGCTTCCATAGCTCACAGTTAAACACTAACCAAGTAATCATTTAAAATTACTACTTTTATCTACTTAACTCTCATCAGTATATTTAAGGCTGATTATTGTATCCATTTTAAAGTTGTATCAATCGTGATAAATTTGTAAATTAAATTATTATGATTAGGAATGTGAATGACGTCTGCAGACTTGCTCTATTTACAAGAATGCAAGTGATACGAACCTGCGGCTAGGAACGTCAATCCGTATCGGTTAAGGGAACTCGATTTGATACTACGACTCTGCTTTAAAATGTATAAAGATGCGCCACTACACACAGTAAAAGCAGTTAGTTTACAACTAAGACAATCACCATTCTTGGATGTAGTTCTCGGTTGACTTGGATTTGGCATTGCAGTTCTCGATCAGTATTGGAAAAGTGCGCAAATTTGTCCTCGTAAATCTCTCTCTTCATGAAGACATTACAAAGAAAAATGGTCTTTACATTGTATGTATTTCCAGTTAATAATAGTTTTAGTCAGCTTACTTTCTTATCTGATAGTATACGTAAAATAAATTCAATATCGAAGGTCAAATTTCAATTTCAAAATAATCATGTCAATTTACCAAGTGGTGCAATCTTTCCTACTTTCGAGTCCCATTCAGCTAATTGATTGATCTTCAATTACATCAAAGACTCGCTAAAGGTATAGTATATGCGTATGTGTATGGTATTGGATATAGATCTGAATAAATTGCACCTAGCGAGAGTAGTTCCAACTTACTCGTCAGTAGTTCTACAACTGAATTAATTCAGGCCCCACTACTGCCTTTGACAGTTGTAGTGCACCTCGGGCTACCAGAGCTACTTATGAGGCAGTTATTGAGACTTACTTCGCCAGGATATTCCTGTATCTGCGCAGACGTACTGTATGGTGTGGGTTGGACAAGGTTGCAGCCTGTCATACTTGTACCTATACCATGGTTGTATCATGGGCTACTGCCTACTGGCAGTGTTCATACTTTCCCAAAGAACTAGACATGCTGCCTTTTGCAGTTTAATAGTACAGTATACTATAGTAGCGAAGTCTGTCCGTACTGCTACTGTAAATCCTTCATACTTGGCGTTATTGGAGAAACTTGACACGTCAATGGAGTCTTGATGAAGCACGTTATCGAATGAATGGTGGTGATCTTGGAAACAGAGAACTTGGATTGATTTCAAATTGACTACTTCAATACTGACAATTGGCTTACTATAGCTGCTCATAAACTTAACTCATCATTAGTTCTGGATATGTAAACTTGGCAATGTTACTTACTTCAAAATCCGTTATAGCAGCACTTTGATGGAACCTTGGTAACACGTCTATCAGATTGATCCCTGCACTTGCAAAATGTACAAGAGCTTATAGATCCATACCAAGTCAAGCTGAACGTTGAAATAGCTTTGAATCAACTGATTTTGAATCAAGTAGTAGCGCTCTTGTCATACTAAATAGCAAATTTATCAATCAACTGACATAGTGTATCGTCCTGTCAAGTTTCTATCACCAATGATTGGCCTACATGTTCCATAACTTGGGTCTTTTCATTGTTGCCGGAAGTAGAGTAATCAATTATTGACTGTAAGCTTGATACAACATCAATAGAAATAGAATACACCAAGTAGACGGTCTTAGTATATGTTAATGAAGTGATGATAGTGACTGTAATTCATGCAATTTAGCGTTGATTTTAGATGTATATAACTCTTACATACGTTACTAAACTATACTTACTTTTAGGCAATCTTTTCAGCTAAATAGGCAGTGATTACCTTATAGTCGGTTAAATTACATTTAATCCAAGCCATTTGATCGATTCATCCCATATTGAAGGTAGCAATTTGAAGTTGAAAAACGAATTAGAAGCACTACAAGAAATTCGTGGTCGTAAAAGGAATTTAGTCTTATATCAAGTTGGCAATACTGGATACTAAATCAGGATACTATAAAGAATTGAAAGAATTTGATGCAAGCGCTGATTTTGGTAAATTATTATCATGCATTTATCACCTACATCTACTTAACTTAATTGTATCTATTCTTATCAAATTGTTAAATGGCGTATAACCTGCTCTGTTAAACTATGCTAAAATGTGGGATACAGTAACAATGAATACGCAGAGCTTTAAGTGTTGTTCATGCAAACAAGAAGATGGCAGGTTTGTTCGCAAAATAAGATATTCTTTCTTACTTACATACCAACGATCTAGTATATCTTGAGGCAAACCCTGAAAAGATGTACTGACTATCTGCAACATTAATAACCCTTCTATATTTAAATTTCAGGACATATTCTTTTGATAGACGATTTCTCCGACGCCTTTATCTTATTTTAACTAAGGTAGTCTTCTCGTCATGGCTTACATCTACCTCCTTTCTACTTTTTCTGCTCTTAGGGGCTTCTATAATTGGTAAGAGTAGCTTTGGTAGGGTATTTAGCAGTGCAATTAGTCATGGTAAATTGCAAATACTCATTTTAGAAATGTTTTCCATTAAGCTTTTCAATCAACGATTATTCCGGTAGTAATAGTTTGGTTTAATGTGTTGTTCTGAGCAATTGGTACAGTGCCGTAGTACCACCTGATCTAGAATAGCATTAATGTACTATACGTGTGGATGCGCTTGTACCTTCAGTGATGTCAAACCGAATGAGAAATTCGGGGATGGTAATGATATACCGTAAATATATCTATCATAGTCGTCACAATTTCGAAAAAGTGAACAATAGTGAGCGAAGTAATGATTTTTAAAATGCAGTGTAGGTAGTCTACCCTGAATTCTACGAGATATACCGCCTTCAAACTAGCCATAAATTTAGTTGTTACTTTTCTTGGTAAATGTTGTAATATTATTATATATTATATATGTGACTATCAAATAATTTTAGGTTCGTAATATGTTTACTCACATGCAAGGATTTTGTTAATTTACTTTCTATACTAACTGTAGTACTTCCAGTTGTACATATTTCACTCTACCTTGCGACTGTCAACTTATATGTGTATTACAATATGTAGTGAGAATTTGATCATTTTACCTGATTTGATTTAGATCTAGTAGTTATCAAATCAAATATCCATTTATTATGAGTGTGTATTAGTAAACGTTCCTGAAGCTATTTTTACTTGATAATTGGTTAATATTTATGAGTAATTCATTACTTTTAGAGGAATGGATCATCTACCAAGTTGGATTGATACCGAGTCATTTCTATACTGTGTTGACTGAAAGAGATGCGAACGGTTTCTATCGACTGATATGGATCTCCGTAGTGTATATAATTACTACAGCCACGGTGAGTTTTGTAATATCTCTTTTAAAGTGTAAAACTATGCTAATTAGTTGATACTTTTGCTTCGATCGATAAGATTTAATCTGTAATAAGGATTTAATGTAATAAGTGTAGGTTCAAGGGTTACATATACAATACGCCATTACCCACCTTACAATACTTACAACGGTATTAACTTATGCCAGTAAAAACGAATAATATACAGATTTGCTAGTTACTATAACTAAACTGATTAGTTGAACATAGCAAAACTTGATGAATCGTTTAATGGTGTAGTTTGTTATGATAGTTCCTGAATATACTAGGGGATAATGTTTTGAAACGTAAGGCAATTATATTAGATACAAATTAGCTGCATACAGCTAATGCAATTTAGCTATCGCCTGAACACTTAATTAAAATTATATACGCGTATATCTACCCTTTTATGACAGGCTAAGGGTGCGAGGATTTATGTTTCACAAGTGCTATACGTCACCAGTCGTCGAATTTTAAGCTTGCAGTTACACAAGAAATATTTTGACGATGATTCTTATTATCAACTACATTTTCTGCATCCTGAAATTGATAATCCGTAAGTTAATAACTGATTTATTAAATTTAAATTGATAGTATAATACTTTTAAATATTACGGTAGTCTATAAATCTTTCAAATGCATACAACTTCATAGCGTAGTATGGACATGCTCATCTGATCCATACGCAACTTAATTTTGTAGCGATCAACGTATAAGTCAAGATGTAGACCGATTTTGTCAAAAAATGAGCACCATCATTCCGAAGATTATTGTTTCCGTATTTGTCATCTCTTATTACACGTATCAAACATACGTTAGGTAAATTTTGGATGCATTATACAATCTTATGCAGCCTTTATACAACCTTTCCAATTTATTACAACACTAATGACACTTAATATTGAATGATACCAAAAGTATGATATCTATGTTAAAAGTAAAATTGTTAACCTTTTCATTTACTTATAGTGCTGGATATACTGGACCTGTATCAATCTACACATATTTTATCGCTTGCGCAATCATCAATCGTTTCATTATCGCGAGATTAGTAAAAATAATTGTATTACAGGAGCAATGTGAAGGCGACTTCAGGTATAATCAATATGCATTTTATAATTTGCAAGTCAACCAATTAAAGTAACTACGTTATATGATATAAAATGATATAAGAAATAGTTATTTATTACTTTCACAGATACAGACATATGCTTATCAGATCAAATGCTGAATGTATCGCATTTAGCCAGTAAGTGCTTAGCGCAAAACCTATTTTAATTTAATTGTATTCGCTACAGTGACCCGTTTAAAATTTTAAGTTTTATTTCAAAATTCTCATAAAGTATTAATATATTAATTCTGCTTCATATCTACCATAATAGTGGAGGTTACACAGAAGGTGTAAAAACTAATAGCAAATTGCAGGTATTGTTTGTAGTGCATGTTCTACGATCTTATTTACTGTCTTGTATAGATTAACAAAATTATATCAACATCTAACTTTCTATAGAATCTGCTAGCTACGCAATATAAATTAGTGAATAAAGAATTAATACTTCACCGTAAGTATGCTAATTGTAATACCGTTTTTCTTTTATTAATTATGCATAATAGCTATCATTATCTCAAGGCGAGAGATTCTAATTTTAAGTTTGCTTGTGCAGTTTTTGTCAACCTGTTCGACTATCTTGGATCTATCATGAGCTACATGATCATAGGGTTTCCCATCATTAATGGAATGTATGATGGCGTGTCTGATATTAGTAGCATAATTAGTAAGGTATTGCTTTTTTACGGTTGCGGGGCAGTAGTATAGATTATACGATATAGAAGCTTGTCTTGAGCTTCTTTAATACATAGTAATTCAGGATATGTTATATTTACGTTGTGGTAAAAAATAGTATTTCCTTTTCCTTTTCAGAATTCGTTTTTTTCGTTGTATTTAATAAATTCCTTTTCGCAATTGATGGATTTATCAGCCGGTTTATCTGATTTAGCTGGATACACTCATCGGTAAGATTATCACTAAAAACTTGGCACGTTCTAGGATAGACTTGCACAATATTGGTGCAATACCTATTACTATTTTTACGAGCTTGCAACTCGTAATTAATAGGATCTATGGAATAATGACTTGTCTACAAAAATTAAAGTTCAAAGAAAAAAGAGAAAATCCTCAAACAAATAGGTAATGCGGAGGTGTTACGAATTGTTTCTGGTTAGGACTAATTTCATAATAACTTTTATAACCTATATTAGCAACGCTGAAAGAGTTGAAGATGATCACGAATTGCTGCTTGCTGCTGATAGCCTATCTAACAACTCAGAATTGGAATCCCTTAGCCTTAATTGTAACAATTTACAACCTGAAACGAGAATATCTGAAGATATTCATATCGGTACTAATGATGAATCTTTAACTGCATTCTTTATTAAAAGAATCAGCTACGTTGCACCTGGAGGCACCAACTACTTAGTAGAAGGTATCTAAATTTTACTAGTAGTTTAGATTACTATGAATTTCAACTTTCATGTTGTTACATGCAAATGTATCTAAGCAATTCTTCTGATTCTTTCCATATGGATACGTTTCTGTATGAAATAACGATAGATTTAAATCTACAAATTAAAGTGGGTGAAAATCTCCTTATTAATGGTGACACTGGTAATGTATATTTGGTAGTGATTAATTCTAAGATGGATATCTAATACAGGTACCCCGTGATACTACTGAACATATGACTCTGATAAGGAAACGTTCTATTTCCTAGGAACGGGTAAAAGTTCGCTATTGAGAATTCTCGCGGGGTTATGGCTTCCTTCAAAAGGTAAAAATTTACAAAATACTAAAAGATCTACGACCTTCTAATATAGTTACCAATTTTTTAATAATTAAATTTTATATCCCCCTAGGATCTATAATTCGCAATCCTTTTTATAATATCATGTTCGTACCTCAGAGAGCTTATCTGACAGATGGTAGTCTTAGACAACAAGTACTAATGAGTTCCATCCATATGATTATGATTAACCTTAGCCTTAATGGTTATGAAATAACCCATGATTAATTGTTTTGATAGATTATGTATCCGTTGAATGATATTTCCAATGGTAGTATTTTAAGAAATCAAGGTATTGCTAATTTTATGAACTAAAAAAGATTTATAGATTCTATTACAGTAGTGAGATCATATGATTTTTTAATCTTTATTTCAGTACCATCATTAATTGATGAATCGAGATTTTTAAGTGCTTTGGATCTAACCGGTTTGGTAAGCTTTCTTGTTTAGTGTATAATATGGAAAGTAGTTGAAATTGACAGTATTTGCTAGTAGTTGCTAACACTTGATTAATTCTATCGTAGTATCATATCGTGGAACGTACCGGTGGTTTGGATTCATTACCTTCTGCTAATTGGCTTGAAATATTATCTCCAGGAGAAGTTCAACGTTTGATGTTTGCTAGACTTTTTTATCATCAACCATCTATAGCAAGTAAATACTTTGGATTAATGGGAGAATCACATTCTGATTGTTTTTTTCAAACTTGAAGTAAAATTATATCCTTAATGTAGTTGTAGATGAAGCGACCAGTGCATTAGATATAGAGACGGAATCTCAGCTCTATGAAACTTGCAGGCAGTTAAACATTACCATGATTAGTGTTGGTCATCGATCAAACCTTAATAAGGTATGTTGGTACAGATAGGAACTGTTGTAGCTTCTTGTTATGTGTGTATATGTGTAAAAGTATCAATCAGCTAATATGAATTTGCATTACAGTTTCATTCTCGTCGGTTAAAACTGGATGAAAGTGGTTCGTGGACTGTTGAAGATATTTCACAAACTGTTGTTGAATAATAAAGTTAAATACGTTTTATTTGTTTTTAATAATATACTTTTACTGCTATGACGTGCAGTACGACTTTTATATCTATATTCTGATGTTACAAATTTTGTTAATAGCTGTTATTCAGCATTACTTATCGCCAAGCGTTTCCTCAAGTTTATGAAACGTTCATCCTAGAACTTATCATAATTTGTAAAGTTTATAAAACCAATTTTTATCATAGATCAGTATACAGGCAAGCTTAATTGCTGTAGCTTTTTAAGATACACGTATACAGTATTCACGAATATAAATTAGTTCAATCTTTTGTTATTTTTATTGTTATAAATGCTTCTATACTAGCATAGTCCAATTTCAATTGACAAAGGAGAATGATGAATAATAAACGCTTAAAGCTGGCCTTACGAGACACTTTTGGTATTGCGAATACTGGCATTTAATGAATAAAATATTACGATCCTTTTCTAATTCTGTACCATAACCTTGAGATTATTCTGTAAATAGTTGTATAATATCATTCATGGTATATAGATTTAATTCTTGATGATATTTCTTCTAGGAAATTATAGCTAAGAGACGACTTTATTTCGCTAACTATTTATCATTCCATATTATATTTTTCAGCTGTTAAATACGTGTTTTATGAGGATATAAAACTGCGACTATACGTGAATAAACTATATGTACAAACAATCGAGTAAATTAAATGATCGATTATGCGGGAATTTTGACGTCCAAGTTGTTTATAACGTAGCATCACGGGTAGAGTGCAGCAATTCCATTGGGCACGGGTACACTATAGTTGTGTATGACATTATCCACGTATCGTACAGTACAGAACTGTTGTAACTTCCAACTGCTACACTGGATACAGTACTACTAGTAAGTATAGTATGCTACGAGCATGACACTATAGTCTCATACATGACTTAAGGTACAGTGTAAAAACTGCTGCTGCAGTAGTGGAAGCCACTAATACAGTCATTATTGCACTATAACTTACGTATAGTACTCTGACTGCATTTCCAGCTTTCCTTCTTAGCTTATAAACAGTGAACTTAAGACCTGAAAGAGTTAAGAAAATATTGCTTTCCAAATCGGTAACTCTCATTTTTAGAGCTGCTAAAATGTTGAGACGTATTCCTACAGCTGTGCGTGTAGCCAACTGGACTAGAAGCTTAGCTACAGTCAGTAATAGTGGTGGAGATACCGTTCAGAAAACAAGCAAGTTTGATATTGTAATTGCTGGCGGAGGAATGGTCGGCTCTGCAATGGCTTGCAGCATAGGTTAGTTTCGACTCTTAAATGATAATAATAACTAAATTTGACGAGACATCAATAATCAAGGTAAATAATAACGATATAATTGGTAATGGTGATAATTATAATTATCTTACTACCTATGCTGGACTAGAATAATACGTATTTCAATATTGTTGTGCTTCACTTCAGCTATGCTTTATAAATCCGTTGTGTAGCAATCTGTATCAGAATCTCAGCTGAAAGGCCTTTCAATTTATAACCCCTGACATTTGAAAGGCAGACAATTATCGTGATTAAATTTCATCGTTTTATGCAAATAATGCATGCAAGCTAAAAGAACTGATTTGATCGTATGTATCAATCATTACTGTTTATTCCTTCGTTTGAAATGGAATGATTCTGAAAATATGTACACTTGCACAGTCAATATATGACCAAAACATTGGATAAGAACCTTTGGTTATTATAATTACGATTACATTTTTAACAATTTTATTATTACCGACGATTTGCTCTTCCTTTCTCTGAGTCTTCATATCTGCAATGCTGTGCTATATTTCGATATGGTACTATCTACTACTATACTTTGATGTGATAATATCATATTTGCTATGAAATCAATACAGGAAAGTTGTTGTAGCGACTTGCTCAGGTTACTGTGTTTTATGTTCCTGTAAAGAAACACAATTACCTAGATTGCTATACCTGAACATGCACACTGCACAGTCTTTGATTGTTCAAGATTTGCTTATGGTACTATCAACTGCACATCGATGCGATCCAGTATGTTGTTTACGATAATTATAATTCTAACCGATATACTGTAGGAAGATCACAGTGACAACTTGTATAAGTGGTTACTCTGTTTCATGTAGCTCACCGTTATCGCCTGCTTAGCAACTGTGGGAGAGAATAATACATATAAAATAGACAATATAGGACATTGCAGTCCTTGCATCAGAATCATAGGCTAATTTATCAACTTTTGGGATTGGTCAAAGCTGACTTTCTTGGAACGATTGCTTGCACACTATTGATATGGTCTAGATTTTCCTGAATACTATTTTTTAAGCCTCGACTTGTATTCTTGATTTAAAGCGCTATGACGTCCATTTCTGAGGTGCATAAACAGTATACTGTGCTCATTCCAGATACTGTATGACACAGCGACACCTGTACTGGTATTCTCCAATCTCGACTTGACTGTTATGGCTATATACAAGATGGTGACCATTATCCATCTTGAGATACTGGGAAAACAACTCTATTGACCTAATTAATCGTCTAAGTATTACTATCCAATTCACAGCTGTATATTGAATCATGAACTACTCGATACTATACCGAAGAATACAGCAGCATGTAGTCATCCATGATTGAATGATATACACCTTGTAAACGTTCTGTATCTAGACCTATTAACCTCTCTTATTATGTCTTATTAGGCTATAGTACGGCATCTTCTCTCTTTAGTAGTCCCTGTTAATAGGATACGAGTACAACACAGCTGTATATTGAATCTTGTATACGTTCTATAGGCACTTAGAGCGATTACCCTCTATAATATCCTATTAGGCTATAGTGTAGCATCTTACTAGGATGCTAGACAACTCCATTTCAGTTATCCATTAATTACGCGTATCGATCAATTATAATCAATCGAGAGCAAGATGACAATGTGTGATGTTATAAGTAGAAGAAGTGCACATGCATTATACAGTCTAGAGAGATTTGAAGATTATTTACTATATCGAAGCAAAGGTCGAAAATAATATCAACCATAGCAATGATTTTGAAATATGTACATAGACAGATACTCTCAGCCTTGGATAGCTACAAGCTATCACCCGTCTGATATAGCCTTATTGAACGATTCCTAAATTAACAGTTACTTATTTGATAACGGCGTACCGTGGCCCACACACGACATATAGCCTTATTTAACTATTCATGAACCGTTTCTTATTTAAATTGAACTCCATTTTGACCAAGACTAAAGCAATTTGCTGCTTGTCATCACTATATAGGGATTGAAAGCTACCATAGCTGCAAGTGAAATTGGACTCGCACTACAGTACAGTAGTTGACACCCGTTAGGGGATGGGTGATGAGAAATGACACTCTACTTATATATGATCCAGTGAATGACTCCAAGCTATGCTCAGGCTACAGCAGTGTTTACCATGACGTGCTTAGCTAGTGAGTTACTATGAATGACCTCCATAGTGATATTTTGTGAAGAACTTTGACTGCGTTAACCTTGCAAGAGTCATGGTAACCTCAGTGGACAATCTTCGTGCAAAATAGATGTCACCCATGGGTCAAGTAGTCTGTTGCGTAGTCATGTCATGGTACTGACGTAACATGACTGTATTTTTGCGTTTCAATTTGCTTTGCACTGTCGATGGTGATGGTTTGAGCGTCAAATTGAGATACTGTACTGCAGTAAATATCACCCATGGATCAAGCAGTCAGTGGCGTAGACATACTATAGTAGTGAAGTAAGACACTGTATTTTTGCTTTGCATTGGTAATGATTTAAATGGTCATGTCGCCCTACACTACAGCAGAGCACTGTAGGAGTCCCTTTCTTCCAAAAGCAAGACAAAATCGAAGGGACGACCTGGATAGGGCAGTGTACAGTGTAGAGTACAGTACTGTCCACTGTCCTTCTGTCTGTCTCTTTACGGTGCTATACACTAGTAGTCCTGTTCCACCAGACAGGTTCAATCAACCCCCGCCAAGCAATGTGACAGTATATGTGTCACGGTACTGTACTGTACACTATACACCAACGCCTGGCATCAGTATCATGTGCCAATGATGACGACAAGCACTCTTTGAAATCCCACCATTATCGGCCATCACTTTTGAATGATCGGAACATTGCAATACAAGCAATTATCTATTCAACTGTTGAAAGCAATCTAAATTAGAGCAGTCTGGATTCATGATCGATTTGGATGATGAAAAGTAAAATGAGATTAGAGTAGAAGATGGAGAAACAATAGAGAGTCAAGCAATATTGGGCAAGATTGCATGGGTGCTATGGAAAGCGTTGGATTCCACGCTTTGATACCATGAGTAAAAATGAGAGTTCCAATCCAATACTTCGTCAATTCAGGTCGGAAATGCGCTGTGTCCATTGCCGAGAGTGTCTATCGATGCAATCTAAATTCTATTAGGATGATATGGAATGTCGTCCAAAATAGAGTACGTCGTCAAAAACTGAAAAGTTTCCTAGTAACAATGATCATAGCCATTTTATGGAGTTTATCACGTACACTTAGTGCTAGCTCACAGATACAAAATAACCATTTACCCTTCAAGGCTACCACGTCGTCTCGCTTACAATCATTTCAAATTAGGCCTTCCGATATGAAAGTTTTTCGTGATCCTTCTGGCTATTCTGGTCTTTATGCTAGGCGATTCAAGGATAAAGAAAGAATAGCCCATGTCGATTTAAGTTCCATGCCCATCAAATCGCACTATCTTATTATGCTACTGCGTGAATTTCGCAAATTTAATATTACTGGCATTGTACTGGAATATGGCAACACTTTCCCTTATTATGGACGCTTACAATCGATTGTATCACCCTATGCCTATACCACGGCCGATATCCTCGCTATTACTGAAGCATGCCATCAATATCAACTCAAGGTTATTGTAATGCTACCCATGTTAGGCTCTTTTGATTACGTCTTAAAGAATGATCGCTTTCGACAATATCGCATGAATGGCGAGGATACTCGTAGTTTATGCATATGTTATCCACCATCATTGGCACTTGCTGAAGAGATCATTAAACAAATGCTCGATTTACATCGTCATAGCAATTATATTCATGTAGGAGGAATTGGAGGAAGTGACATAACAACATGCCGCTATTGTTCCAAGGATGAAATGAAATCTTCCATTTATGCTTCCTTCTTAAGTCCATTATTACATCGTTTAAAAGAGTATCGTTCACCCATTCAGATCATGTTGTGGGATGATGCACTACGTTCTTGGCCAACTGACCAACTTAGCCATATAGCAAAATGGGTTATACCTGTTGTTGGAGGTTTCTATCCTAATATCGAAGATCTAATTGATCCATTAACCTGGCAAAAATATGCTCAAGCTTTCCCTTCTGTTTGGATTGGTGGCACTTACAAAAGTATGCCCGATTGCTCAAATGATACTATTGTTGGCGTCGATCATATTAGCAATACGATATCTTGGATGCGAGTTGCTGGCAATCATTACCACCAAGTCAACTTTCAAGGGATCATTTTAGTCGGTCCAGCTTTTTCCACTACTACTGATCGCATATGTGAACTTTTGCCACATTGTGCACCTACGCTAGCCGTCTTAATGTGGGTCATGATTAGTGGAGGTTATAACATTGATCATAATCGTGATGTTTCATTATGCGTTACAAAATGTACTGATGCCATTAATATCGAAATCAAACCTGATTACGCAGTTGAAAGTTGCGATTATCATGGTGGTTCTATCAATCGATTAGTAACACAGTTGCAAATATTAAATTTAAAGGTGAATCAATTTCGTAAGCTCTATCAAAATGACACAATTCTACTCAACGCAAAGAAGGATCCACTCTATGCTTCTTTAGCTAAAGATAATGCTCGACAATTATCAACTATGATCAAATCTTTAAAAGATAATGCTCTCATACTATTAAGCGATGCATACCGTCAAAATGATATTGAGCGATGGATAGCACAAGCAATTCAACCATTATATGATGATATAAACAGCATGCAAAAACGGTTAACGTGAACAACAACTCATTTTTATCAAAATGACAACCTTCATGTAGTTGCCATATCGATGCTTGTATACTAACGTGGACGTTTAAAATGTTGTTATCATCGACCCAATTTCGAAATCTACTTTTCACCAATGGCGACATTAGGCTCAATTCACAAAATAGCCATCAAGCTGATAATAAGATTTGACTGAATCACTGTCTATGTACATTTACAATTATTAGATATTGTCGTTTCTTTTTTGTTTTGCTTGTAAATTATCAACTGGGGCATCGCCAACTGAAACTAGAATATCAAGTAATCATCACTAATTGTACAATTAAACGCTAATAAAGAGCAATTCAAAGCGTATATAGATATCGTATACGAATTTCTATATTTGTACGCCTACATTATCAAGAATGAATAAGATCAATTTCAATTATGACTATTGATAACATTGATCAAACATCAGTCACAATGGCTACTGAATTCTTGAACAGTAATTGCCGATATTGGTTTGGTAATAGATAATTTTTACTGCTATTTAAACAATTTGCTGAATCTAATCGCTTTCTCATTATCAACACAATAAAACTAGTTAATTATATCCCCAAAATTGGCGCAGTTCTTAATGCAGATCAAAGTTGTAAAGCTTGAGCACATCAAATTCGGATAGTGATTGATTGATAATTAATTAATTCCAGTTTTATCTGTAGAAATGTTAATGTACAAAAGTTGTACTTAGGTACATCGTAACTAAGGTTGGGTCGGTTCACCTAAATTTGACAATTTTTTATTATGATACATTGTTATCATCGTTTTCGTTTGGCTACTACTGTATTCATTTTTTCCATTCAAGCGGCAGAGAATAAATTAACTACTCTCGATAAAAACTAAATTAGGTATCAATTTTCATTATTCCTACTGTTGGCAATATTCAGCTAAGATTGGCTTTTTTCTTCGCTACCCATTAATTGTTTCATTGTTAACAATGAATCAAAATGCCTTAGTATTACTACCAAATAAATCGTTTCGGGGCTATAACTGCACTGCACTATTAGATTTACAAATAAGATTTTAAATTACATCATGTTAACACCCGACCGGCTGCTACGACTTTTTAGACTCAATGATTAAATCAAGCGCCTTGAGAACACGACAACTTACGTATCGATTCTAATTCTTAGAGAAAACGCAAACAACCAATTTAAAGATCTTTAAGAATAATACAAGATGTATGTATACTCGGAAAGGCTTCTCTTTTTTGACTTTACCTTCTGCACTTTAATAAAAAATTACCGTTACTACGGAGTTGACGAGATATTGCAACTGTCTAACGTTTAAAGTGATGTTGTAGCCTTGTAACATAACCCTAACATTGAATGAACGTGATACTATCACATATAGTATAGCCTAAAATGGAGTAATATAAATGAAGTAAAAAGACACCATTTCATAATTGACTTTACCTTAAAAAGCAATTTTTGAGTCGTTGATTTTGATCATTGTCAATCGTAATTAAGGTTTTACGCGTTGTAATTTAATGAAATACTAGCTCATCTCGCACTTAATGAAATACCAATCACTAAATGATGCTAAAAAGGGTAAAATACGAAAGGATTAAAAGAGTAGGAAGAAGTATTAAAGTAAAGTAAAGCGTTGTGCTATCCGCACATCGAAAATCTATCAGAGTACCTTGCAATTTGTAGATATTATGATTTTATAGAACAGGATTATTGACTGCATTTGCAAGTAACACCGATAGCCCGGCCCTACCCTGTCTTATATCTAAAAATCCGATAATGTCTTAATAGAACATTAAGAAAAGCAAGTTAGCTCTGCAACAATCCAGATAACTTTTAAATTATATGCTACTCTTGTTCTACATGACATAGGCTTTAATTGTAATGCTTTTGTACTATACGAAATTACTTACGTTTAATGAGAATTTAAAAATAGATTACTTAAAAGGATTCAACTTAACAGGGATAGGTTGTATCGATTTAACTTATTTAGACATGAATTTACGAGATAAGTTAAAAGAATTCAACGAAATTGTCTAGCGAAATGAATACTTAAAAAACTATAAAATAAAAAGTTTACAAAAATTTTTGTACTGATGAGATCGAGAATCTGATCGGATCATGAAAAAGTATGAGTATTAATGAAATATTTTTATGCCCTGTTTATTAATTTTAACAGAATGAGATGTTCAAAGATCTTCTATTACGTTTATCAAGTTTTCAATACACACAAATTTATCTTTCTTAATTATTGAATTGTGTTGTTGAATGCATCTGAGAACAATTCACGATAGACAACTGCAGTTACTATTTCTTCCGTGTTAATTCTTTGAATTAGGTAGTAATCCAATCTTTGGTGAATACAAAATCGCATTATTAGAGCCCAATCCAGTTAAGACAATGGCAATCCAAGCCGACTTTAGTAACCGTGTTAGTGCAATTATTCCAGGATCTATCAATGTTCTTGATGGTAAATTGAAAATATATCCAATTGTAATAAAACACAGCATAGCGTTCTTCATTTTAATGTAAATCTTTTCCAATTATTGTAATTTTTCGGCAGACATTGGAGTATGGCCATACATCAGTGAGTTGCGAGCTAAATTATTTCAGTCCATGCAGGTATAGAGCAATTGATGAAATTATTGCAACTTTTTGATTACTTACGCTGCTATGCTATATGCGTATTTAGCTGTACGTTGTGCTGAAAGTAATATTACGTCATTCAGTCACAGTTATTTCTTTATAAATTTCAACAGTTTAGATACTACTTTTAACGGCAGATGGTAATAATAATAACGAAGATTATACAAGAAACTAAAATTAATTCATGCTTTATTCATTCTTTTATCATAACATTGATTCAGTGAAAGCGTAGCTTTATCTATACTCCTATCGTTTAAGGTATGGGATGCCGCAAGTGACCACAGTTTTTTATTACTGGATTCAAAATTTACTGATGAAAAGATGGGCTACGTCGTCGAAAATGATGTCATTATGTTAGCTTTGATGAAGCGGTTGAAATTACTAGATTCTAATGTCGAAATCCTTCACTGCAAAGTTGACGACATCAGCTTACAGATTAGTAATGGTGATATAGGCAACGTGTCAATAAAGCTCGATAACGATGATCTAATCGAAACCAGATTATTGGTAGCAATTACATACTAGTTTAGGAATTCATATTGAAATTAATTCATAAGTTAAAACACATTTAAAACCTATGCTAACATTTTTTATTTAAAATCAATGAACAAGATCGGTGCCGATGGACCTCAATCATCTATACGCACTGCTGCTAATATTAAACATATTTCATTGCCATATAATCAACTTGCAATTGTGGCAACTTTACAACTAGAGAATGTATGAACTGCATAAAATTCTATTAAATCGATATATAGAAATTTAAAACAATGTAATCTTGTGTGACTGTTTTCAAATTTTTATTTGTAAAGCAAAACGAGAATGTCGTGGCGTGGCAACGGTTTTTACCAGACGGTCCCATAGCATTATTGCCCGTACTGAATCATTATTATACTTTCAATTTATTTTGAGCTTACATGGTCGATAATTTACTGATGATTTCTACCTTGTAGCTCTCTAATTCTAGGAGCTCCTTGGTATGGACAACTAACCCAAAACATGGAAAAATGTTACTAGAAATGTCAAATGAAGAATTTATAGATTCTGTAAATAATGCTTTCGTAAGTTACAAAACAACGTTGAATTGTATCGAAATGCATATTTCCTAAGTTGAAAACGGGTATTACAAGTACTAGTTGATTTCACTACAGATTCATTTGTACTACTTGCAGGTAAATAATGACCATGTGATTCCTAACATCAACAGAATTAGCTCTACAATAAATCGTGGGCTTAATAGCATACCAAGCGGTAACATATATTCATAAGTGTAGTTCAATTGTCATAATAAGAATTCCGGTATAGTCGTTAAAGCAATAAATTTTAAGAAATCTGTAAGAAATTCAACTAACACAATATATATCATATTCATATAGGAAACTTTAAAGAAGCTCCTCAAAGTCCTCCAACTGTTGCTGGTATCGATAATAATAGTCGTGGCGGCTTTCCTTTATCACTGGGCCATGCAACCAATTACGTTATGAACAGACTTGCGCTAATAGGGTAAGTTATTTAATCAATTTTTTTAATTAAATTTCAAATTCTTGTAGTGGTGGCTTAATATCATTTCAAAAGGCTAAATAATATTAATATATTAGTCACAATTTCATAGATTAAATATCGTGTCGCCTGTCTAGTTGTAATCGCAGATTCTGCTTGATATGTATGATGTTGTAAGACCTTTATCAAATGCTGGCTTCTAATTGTAGAGATGCAGCTCATCGAGTTCATCCATTAGCTGGCCAAGGGGTTAATTTAGGTTTTAAAGATGTTGAAGTGTTATCGAAAGTTTTAGCTGAAGCTGTTACAGAAGGCAATGATATCGGTATATTATGATACAGGAAATTATGCTATGCGTTATTCTTTATGAAAGTGTTTCCTTTTATAATAATTTATGTAATTATATCTACTTTAGGTGCATTACCTCATCTACTTAAATATGAAAGCACAAGGCAGTTACAGGTTCTACCAATCATGGCAACGATAGATAACCTGAACAGACTTTTTTCCAATAAAAATGCATCACTTGCTTTGGCTAGAGGAATAGGCTTTCAATTTCTAAATTATCTTACACCTTTGAAGGTAATATGTCACGTAATTCCATTATACTAATTGTGCTTGATATTTTAATGATCGCCTTCAGAAAGTTCTCAAATAGTTTGTAAATCATTAGCACAGATTAAGTTTAAGATCTAATATGATCACTAATACAGTATTTGAGGTAATCATGTACACATACTGTATTGCGAAAAAGTAGCATACGAATTTTTGGAGGCATGTAAGTTAAAAAATGATCTTACTATTATCCTTGCATATTAGAGTCAAACTAGTAGATTACTCTATTTTTAACCAGCACTATAATAATGCTAATATTATCATTACTTATGAGATTACTTTCTTAATTGTTAACTACATTATAAAAATCTAAAAAAATTTTATTTCTTTATTGTAGACACAATTAGTAAAATTGGCTATGGGTTGAACTCACTGGGAGCATGTTTACTTGTAAAGCTATCATCTTCATTTATCATGTCTGAAAAATATCTGTACATGGATGGACAATGAATATAAAAGTTTTTTATTTACAATATATAAAAATTTCTAGACATCTATTTTACTGTGCTTATGATATCAAATAAGAAACGTTCAACTCTGCTACTAAACATAATGCGTTTATATTTCCTATACAATTTATTGCCGATGGAAGCTCCTTAAAATTATCGATAGCGTACTATTTGATATTAAATGATTTATAAAGAAAGCATTGACATTATCAATGACTTCAACCTTGTTCACTCTTTAGCGTAGACAAATTTTAGTTTTAGTTCGCGTCATGGCCATTATCAAATATTCATATGCCAATAAATTTTGTGGGTTAAAGTCGATTTGGGCTCGCAATTAAGATATTACTATGAGTTCTTTAATAACCATTAAAGAGATCCTATCAATGCACTGTAAAATTTTAGCGCTCGTAAACGATTGTCCAAGGCAACTTACTCTATTTACTCTAGTTATTCGCTAACTATATACAATGGTAAATATAAAGTTCTCGATATGAAAGTTACGTATAGTATGCTTTTGCTAACATTTTGAGACATCGCTGTAGACACTGGTCGATGGCAACTTAGTAAGAAGCGATAGCTAACTGATATGAAGTTATATCTATGATAATACAAATAAAGACCTAAATTTCTTAAATCAGTGGCGATCTTACAGATATTTCACTACCACTATCACACTATTTTGTGCTATGTTTTATAGCAAAATCTTAAGATTTCTGCAGGTTATTAGTTCTATTTCTGCAATAAAAGTAAAAAATTTGATATTCATATACGGTCATGTCGCTTGATAACATGATTTCGATCTAACCCAATAAACAATGTTTGTGATCGATTGCCTCTAATTAACCGGCAAGCAATGCACTAAAATTGTACGGGTGTTGAACAATTAATAATAAGCAAAGTGAAACTCGATCATAAAGTAGATTTTTTATATCTAATAATAACTAAGAAATGATTTTACCATAAATTTTCTCCATATCGGTCGTAAATATAAGATTAAAATAATATTCTATTATCTTGATGACATCTCATAGAAAGTTGACACTGTAAATTTAAGACCTAGCAGTATGTAGATGAAGTAGTTAGGTACATTAACCAAAAATATCATGATCGAATTATGACTCCATTCGTTACCGTAGAATCTTTGCCCTTCTCAATTAATAAGCATGAATTTCTTTCCGGACAGTATTTAACCTTTATGTTTGATCTATTGTATGTAGTCTACAATTGCATAGTTAACATTCAATACGACAAAAATACGTATACCGAACAACGGTTTCAGTAATTATTAAAACAAGGCTGTAAACAATCAACTAAATTATCAGAGGATACAACACATTACATTGAAGATAATACTCCTCAATAATGGAAGTCAGAATAGCCAAAAGCTTAGATCTTCACTTACCTTCTATTTTATCATCTATGGCTTTCTATCAGACCTTAAGCATTACCAACATTGATACGCAAACTGATTGCGTTCTGAAGATGGAAGATAATGAAATTGCAGATCGATTAAACAAGTCCATAGTATGTCAGCTTCTATTTAATAGTTTATTTATTTCCGCATGAAACTCATCATACGGTCCATGATTTATGCTTATCATGTTTACATACTAATTCAACTGTAATAGATTTAATCGTATTACAAATTATACTCAGTCATTAATACAGGATTAAGTATCATCCGCGCAAGGTTCTTAACTCTAGTAACTATTATGTATCCAGCTGAAGTACAGTTTTCAAGAACATAGAATTAGGCCAACAAAATAATCTCCACTTTATTCAGTGCTAGCTTCTTGTATAGTTTTCGGATCGGATTCGGATTTTATGTAGCGCTTTCAATCGGATTAAATGTTTAGTCGTAGTGGGGTTACAATACACTACTGTACCGTACAGTCGAAGTAATACAGTACCGTGCCGTACTGAACCTGGTAACCCATCACCATACAGTATATTGGTATACAAGTTACTGTTACGTTGCTATTTCTTACATCACATCCCTCATCATGTGCGTTATAATATCTCCTAATAACATCTTATCTTTAACAGTATCCCTACACATAACAGTAACATTGTTTACAAACGAGTACAATTTCCTAATGGACATATGTTTTTGAGAGAAAATACCAGTAATATGACGCAATCATAAGTAAAATAGGGTTAAGCAGAAAATTCTGTCGTTGAATGGCGTTTTGAATACTACGCTATATCTGCTGATTCAGGGCAGTAGTTCAAATGTACCGTATCAATTAATAGCAACGAGATGAGATAACAATTAATGATATCATTGCAATTCAGTTTTATTCCTTAACTCTAACGTACGTACCTGATAAAGGTTTTGGAAATTATTCTATATTATGAGAGGTAGAATTTGGATAGCATCATGTCTGACAAAAATTAGTAACAGACTGTTAAAATGCTGTTTATCAGAATGATACGTGAAAAATTGATGTGTGATTACAAGTTAACTGCAAGCACTATAGAGTATCCATATTTGTAGTGGGTTGGTCATTCAGCTATCGTATTACGAAGTACCGTTGATAGCATTTCATGACATATATAATAACATTTGCGCTGTATAGTGCAAAACATGTATCACTTAATGTTCAAAAGCTGCAAATTTTTGCTCGTAAAATAAGATTGTATAACATAATACATGATGTTAATATTGCAAAAAAATAACTGCTACTTGTAGCATCGAGCTCTATAGCTGCACTTTACAGACTTTTTAATTATCATTTATGAATTACTAATTAAGCAACGTTATAATCATCCCATTATAGTCTATGTATACTTGATAGCCTAGAGCTAATTTAAACGTAAACTGGCATTAATTATATATAATTAGAATCTGAGTACAATGTTATGATATTATATATATATATACAGTACACCGTGGTTATCACATCCCATTTTTCATGAGCTGACCTTCTTAATCTTACTGGTTCTTTTCTTCTAAGAAGAATAAAACGGATTAATTGCCTCAGGTGATTAATATTTGATAATCCTTTATACTACGCAAATCAGCTAGCTAGCGGGAGCAGCTTTTGCCAGTTACAACTATACTACACAACCGCCATAACGTGACTAATTAATCACCTGCATCAACAATAGAAGTGCCAAGTTGAACAAAATTAAATTATATCAATAGCTGTTATATGGTACTCGTATTGTTGTGATAATTACAAATTGAATTGGCAGAGCGTAAGTAAATACAGCATCGACCGGTTTAACTTGTTGTCATTGTTATTATTCTACCGGAAATGGTTAATGTTCATCATAATTTTTAATTTAGCCAGTCTCCGTATTTTATTTCTATTCATTGCTCACTATGTCTACTTGAAGTTCTATTAAAAAAAAGTGGAGAATACCAAGACCAGCTATAGCAAGGGCTCACGTTTACTAATAAATACTTTTGAATCAATTTGTGCATACTACTGTAATATAAAATTGTACAGCTCGCTTTTAATTCAACCATTGAGGTTATTTCAACATTGCTAACAGTTCTTAAATCCCCATAATAAGCTTTATTTAGAATTTACCCGTGCTATCACACGGTCTAGGATAATTTACCGCTGTACGATGTACATAGTGCAGTAGTAGTATAGGATGGAAACAATATCAATATAGATTTGATATTACAAGGATGAATTGAATACATTGCAGCACTCAATCTTATACAGCATAAAATTAATCGAATGAAGTAAAAATCTGTTTTGATATTACGAGGGCGAATTGAATACTTTACAGCGTAAAATTGATTTAATGCGGTAGATTATCCGGTTTCGGCTATCACAGTCATAGTACGAAGAGTGATAAAAATTGCAAATAATAAAAATTAACTATTATAACTCTATAAAAGGCATACTGAATTAATCGTTATCCTATACTTAATTTAAAACTAATCTATTTTAATTGTACCTTCAATCCATTCACTTCAACTGTTACAGCGCTACATTCCTTCGAATTCATCAACAACTGCTTTTCGACACAATTTCCATAAAGCAATAATTAACAAATGCATATGTTCAACAAAGTGGAAGGTGAATAGATTCTTTAGGGCCTGTGTTAAATATATCCTAGTAAAACTAATTCTAGTGCTGTAGACAGCTAGTTAATATGAAGAGTGCATTTTATTCCGATGGTTACAATTATCCACTTTCTATCGCATGTTAATAGGAAATAGTAGTAATAGCTATCCCTACGATAATGCTAAAGGCAAAATGATTGGATAATGCCAATCCATTATCGATTTTTTTCACTAGATAACATCAGTAAAGTTATGCATTTTTAGTTTCTCTTCAATTGCTCTCATACGTGCGCAGCTTCATCCCAATCGACAAAACAACCTTCTAAATGACGATTACCTTCGTTGCTTTATAAGCAGATCTACCATGTAGACCTCGCCAATTATTAAACACTACCATGTCTCCAGACTCTATCCTCTTAGTGACTAAATTGCTTGGATCATACATTATTTTCACAATGGTACGGAATGCTCGGTTAACTTTATCTTCAGGTACATCCAATATGGAACTCCTTGTGTGATTATTATGTACGAAGCGAATAACTTCACTACGGCCGTTTAATCTACGTGATAAATAAAATCACATTTAACTTTATTAAAATAATCTACATATGTCATCGATTGCGTGCAGCCTACAATGAAAAGTCTTTTGCATAGACCGTGAACCAAGGTAGCATCCCTTGAACGCAATGCAAACAGACAAAAATAGCATATCGTATTACTTACATTATAAGAGGATGATGACTAAGCTGGTTATCACTCGATATAATCATTCACGATATCGAAGAAAATAAATTCATATTGTATCAGTAATTCAAAAAAGTATGGATTCTCTTTCTTTAGCACTTTCGCAACGTGGAAGCCATCAACGAATTCGCTTTCCCCTCCACCAGCTGAAGCTTGTTGAATGCAATGCAGGAACTGAATCTAGATTTTTAAATATAGATGGATAAATAGATATTATGACCATTAGGTACGTAGTGCAATATTTAACATAAAATCATTGCAGAAGCAACGTCAAAATGATCCATTTCTACGACATGAAGTATGGTAGATCGGTATGCAAAGCCAGACCTGTGTCAGTCAAGGAAATGTTGCTCGGATCATCCTTAGACTTTACCGTGGAAATCCTCCTATCCGAAATGAAATTACTCAAGTTTGCAATGGCGCTACAAGAATCTTAATGAATTCTTAGGACTGTTGGTAACCGACATGTGTCGTGTATAGTAATTTAGTAAACTTCAATATCTCTATAGTACGACACTGCTATGATACAAAACGATCCATTACTGTTACAGGTAGAATCCTATAAAAGGAAAGTCCGAAGACTTTTTCGGCATTGGCTACACGATCAATCGATTACTCTGCTAATGCACTGTATGTACATTGTACAGTTCAAGCTTCAATAAAGTCAATTATTAACTCGTAGCATAGTGCGAGCTGCATCTTATGCAAAGTGTCACGGGCCAACCTCAAGATCCACCACAGTAACATCGCCTGCCTAGACAAGTTCTATTATTATATATAATTATCGTACTGATATTTAAAATGAAAAATTCAAAATAAACCTTTTGCTATGTAGGACTGTAGCTTTCGATTATGCAAATTGGATAGATACTCTAAAGTAACACGTCCTATTCAGATGATATCCTCATCACTAAATACGTAAATCAATCTAGATTTTAGAGTAATTGACCAACGCTCTAATCTTACCCGTAATTGCTCACTCTCAAATAGGCAATTCTATTGGCTAGGCGTTCTACTTGTCCTAGTTCTGGAGATACATTCTTAACCAGTACTAAGGCAACTGTGGCTATATATTCTGCAACCACCTGTATATAATGCAAGATCATCACGAAGGATTTCATCAAATTCAAAAGTTGGTATATTGCCATTCATTTCACTACCCCACAGTCGGTGATTTGAATTTGAGCAAACTACTTTATTGCCCACTTGGTCGTCACTGGTAGGAAACCGTCTCGTTTTCAACCAATTTGTATCAAATACACTGACATGATTATCTATTTCCCATATCATCTCGATTTCTTGACGATCGCGACGTAACTCGGCCCATGACGCTCTTGTCTCAGCATCGTAGGCCGGGAAAACATTGGTATCTCCGATATTGCGTTGTTTTGGAGACGGATGGAAACAGTTTGGGCATTGACAATGATCACGAAGGTAAATATGCGGGAAACGACTGCTTGTTCCATCATCCCATTTGACATGTAATTGGCGATTACTGATATCGTTTTCAATAGCAACAGAATTGAAAACGACCAATTTTTTCCTAAAAGCAAGTGGAACGATCGTACGTGACCGAGTTAAAGTTTGTTTGGATTGGAAGAGCTGTTCCAAAGGGCGAATTAATCTTATCCCGAGACGATGCATAGCTTATCTTGGTGCGATGGCCTCAAAACAACAGTGAAAAAATTGATTCAAGGTACTGACGGACCGCGATAGCAATAGACAGGGACCAAAATATGGGCTTCATTTTCTCCATTTTAGCCACGAAGCAATATAGTAAACAGTACTGCCACTGTTACTTTTTGCTCGCTTTCTTTCTCTTTGGTTTTTCTTACTTGATTAGTTCAGCATTATTGTTATTTTTTCTTTTTTTATTATTTACTGTACAGTACAGTACAGTGTGCATTGTCCTGTCTATGCAGTACTGTATTGTATTGAGTAACTAACTCTTACTGTAGAAGTCCCGTCGCGATCTAGTAATACTGATATTTTATTAAAGGAGTGGATGAGTATTCTCCTATGGTCTACTGTACTGTACAGTGTACAATGTAAAGCAGTAGGTAATGGAGGGTGTGAGCCAGTTCTCTTTAGAGTGCTATTAGGCAAAATAAATTGGAGTTAAAGCTGCAAAATTTGCCTCCAATTTTAGAGAGACAATACAGATATATAGTTTGTAGATGAAGGAATACGTGCTGTACACTTGTACAATGTACACTGTATTCGATATGGTGAAACTAGATAAGATGTCAGTGCGTACACTGTACAGTACAGTATTAATTTACCGAGCGTAGTGATTGGCAGTAAAACGGTAGCTTTGCAAATTTAATTTGTTTAATTTGTTTTATTTGTTTTAATTCAAGCCTGTTTTCATTCAACTCTTAAAGTATTCTTACTGTCCAAGTGTCCATGCGGATAAAAGACGTCGTATTGAGTTATCAATCATTGGATTCAATTACGCGGGAGTCCATTGTTTGGAGTTAATATTATCATACAGACCCATCCGTACTCTACTGTATACAGTACATTGTACTGTACAGTACAATACGTACAGCTCCCCTTGGTGAATTAATTCCAATTCAAATACTGTACTGTTCAGTATGGGGAAAATGGACATTGACTACTACTGTACTATGGGGCGTGTACACTGTACACGCCCCCCATAACTAGCGCAGTATTGTACCGTAGACTCATACACTAGCCCACGGTGCAATGCTGTACCTGGGACCAGTTTTACGGCAAATTGTTGCAGCTCGTGGTTGAAAGATGTTCGCCTATTGGGCTACCTTAAATTACAGTATGTCTTTCAATTGTCAACAAATGATCTTTCAATTTGGCTCTAATTCCGTGCAGACAGCTCGGTACAACCTTGAGCAATGGGCTCTTGATATTTTGATGACTTTTTATCGCAGTATTGAATAGTTCTATTTCTTTCAAGTTTCCGATACAAACTATCAGTCGATGTTACATGTTCGGTCGCTCACTATAATGGGGCCAATGACTCTTAGGATAGGTTAAATGCTATAAATTAATGAAATCCAATGGCTGCCGTCATGTAATGACACTGTTGTAAGGCTCATAAAGGATGATAATGTCTTTTATTAATATCCTTAAAATAAAAGGGGATATGGACGGGACTGAGTTTATGACTACGATCAACCATGGTTCATGGACTACTGGAAGGGCCAGGCTTTATCTAGTAGTCCATGGATTTACATAGTAGAGGTGTATATATATAGATGCTGCGTAGATATATATTCGTAGATTGACTCATGTCTTAGCTTTGTAACATAATGTGCAGTATGTTCAATCACATTCTGTTAGGACTTCGCATATTCCACGCGACATATCTGCCTCATATACTGTACTTTACTGTCGAGAATGGGTACGTGTACAAATACGTACGAGTACTCGTATAATGCCTAGAATGCAAGATAGCTCATTACATAGTGAGTGCATCCTGCAAAAGGAAGAATTCTCTCTTACGAGCCGCTGGTTTAACTGCAAAGTGCTTACAGGTCGTTCAAGTCGTCAATCACACTGTAGGCGCAGAGTATGGTACTGTAAATATTCTACTACGCCATACAGTACAACTGAATCCTTACCACGATGGCCCTTACTTTGGAGTTTGGACTCATCCAAGTTTACCAGTTACCGTTCCCTTTATTCAGTATATCATCATTGTAAAGTTTGACTCAGCAGTGTCGATAGAAAATAGAAAAAAGGCCCACCCTAGTCCTTGTAATGCAAACTACTACTACTACTACTGTACATCAACTTATACTGTGCAGTGTACAGTAGATACTTATGACATTAGTCAAATCCTTTCGGCTTTATGATGATAAATGAAATGATGCAAATCCTGTTCTTTATTGTCGGAGAAAAAAATTGCCAGAATACAACTTAAATCTCACGCGTAGCAGTTATTTAATACCCCCTTCCGTATATAAGTTATCTACAAAGGATTTATTTCTAATGAAGTCAATTATCAGCTATTTAAAATATAAAATATCAGTGCATTGTGGAACGTCTTGATGATAGGCCATTTAAAGTTCAAGATATGATATATTACATAAGGGCTAACTAACGGTGAATTCGGCGCAACAACTGTAAAAATAAATGTAATAATTGTTATGTATTAAGCAACGATAACAAACTACTATATATAGAACTGGACTACTAAATGTTCCCCGGGAAACATTTAGTAGTCCAGTTTCATATATAGTAGTCCATGATTACACCAATATATAAATATTTTGCAACATTGGTAATTGTGTTGCAGTAGCAAAATGGCCATTTGTACATTTTTATTATAAAATTCCTTTAATTCCTATTTTAACATTGAACTACTGATATGTGCTACCTTAGAACCTAGCAGTAACAGTACTTACGTAGTAAGATGTAATTAATTATTCGCTGTGTTGCCGGCAAGATACGATGACGACGTGGTATTCTAATTCCATGAAACTTTAATTAATAACGCATGCAAGCATTCAATATTTTAAACTAGTGCCATTGAGTAGATCAAGGTGTTTGTCTATATCTTGCAGATACTCTAGCAGTTTTATTGTAATATAATGCAGTTTACAGTAAATTCAATTTTTTTCAAAACTAGTTGGATTTATTTTCGTAGATTCCGGTAAATTGACCTTAAGGTATTGCATACGCCGTATGTGGTCAAAAAATTTAAAATGTTGTAGAATCACATGCACGGTGCATTCCTCTGTGATTCTTGACCATTATAATAGATACTAGAAAAATACCGGTATTTTTTTCTTGTAATCTATGGTCTTGACTAATTACCTCCAGTATACCTATCTGTGCACGTTGCTAATATTTGCAATTTCACACTCATTGAAATACAGTATAGTTATGCTTATATTGATCTTGTTCAGTTACAGCAATTTCTCCGTCATGTATCGAGTTCGTGTGGCAATATGATGATGTGAGTAAATCAAAAAAGGAAACTTTAAAACTCGATCACTGTCTAGGAATCATACACACACTAATTAATATGCTACACTACAGGATGTGGAATATATAATAATTTGCATAATTCGCGCGGAACGCACGAGCATGCGACGATACCACTAGCCCTGTAAAGAATCTAACGTACAAATTAGCGACTAGTTTATCACTCAAAACACTCTTTTCTACTCATAATCATCTTCAATCTACATATATGTATCAAATTCAAGCTTTAATAGAATAAATCTCAGTGACAAATTACAGCAAATAACTATAAATTCCTGCAGTACAGGTACAATTGAATTGGCTACAATGTTAAAAGGAACAACGCTTACGTACATTCCATATGGTAAAAGATAAATTTATCGTCGATGTCTAAATTAATACAAATGTATGGCAATAAAATTATCATGAATGATCAGTTAACACAAGAGATGAAATGCATATTAATATACTAAAGAACTAGTAAGTAAAGTGCTTTTATTCAAACGGTAAAATCTTCCACTTCCTATTGAACTACATTTTAAGCCAAGTGCATAACCGTCCCTACGAAGCAGGTAATAGTACAGAACTATTTATTCATATTTCCGTCATTTAAATAACACCAGTAAAGTTTTGCATTTTTTGTTTCTCTTCAATTGCTCTCATGCGTGACGTGGTCTCATCCCAATCGATGAAGCAACCTTCTAAATGACGATTACCTCCGGCTGTTAGCTGAAAGGGTGATCTACCGTGTAAAACTCGCCAATTATCAAATACTACCATCTCTCCAGATTCCATCTTGTTAGTGACTAAATTGCTTTGATCATACATTATGTGTACAATTGCACGGAATGCCCGGTAGATATCAGTTACTTTATCTTCAGGTACATCCAGTATGGAACTTCTTGCATGGTTATTATGCACGAAACGAATGACTTCATTACGGCTATTTAATCTATATGATCAATTGATAAAATGAAGCTTAGTTTCATTGAAATAAGAATATTGTCCATTATCAGTCATAAACGAGAATAAATTCATTATACCGTATACCCTCCAAAATCTTTCCATCTTTTGTTCAGATATCGTCGAGGGAACATCCCACGAATGTAATGCAACTAGATAAACTTAACAAGCCATATTACTTACGTTATAAGAGGATGATGATTGAGCTGATTATACTCGACATAATCATTTCCGATATCGAAGAAAACAAATGCATGTTGTGTAAGTAGGTCAAAATAGTATGGATTTTCTTTCCTTAACACTTCAGCAACATTGAAGCCATCAACGAATTGATTTTCACCTCCTCCACCAGCAGCTTGCTGAACACAGTGAAGGAACTGAATCTAAATTTTAGAAAAAACACCTCTTAATTTGTATGTTTAGCAGCTACTGTATATAAGTAACCTAATAAAACGCAACACTACATAGTCATGATAAAAACGATCTATTTGTATAACGAAAGTAAATACGGTATCTCACCCCAGGAACCAAGTCGAAGTATGGTAGATCAGTATGCAAAGCCAGGCCTTTATCCGTAAAAGCCAAATTGCTAGGATCAAGCTTCGATTTTACGGTGAAAGTTCGCCTATCCAAAACAACATGACGTTAATATGGTCCTTATCATAGCCTTAAAGGTTTATTAATAATCGCTGTATGGAACTATAGCTTTCATCTGTATAAATTTGGTAGACATTACAAAATCCTGTATCGCATTGAGATCACTTTCTTATAAATAAACCCCCAAATTTCAACAATTTACCAAAATCTTAGTCTTACCCGTAATTAGTAACTCTCAAATAGGCAATTCTATCTGCTAGGCGTTCTACTTGTCCTACTTCTTTAGGTACATTCTTAACCAACGTTAAGCCAACTCTAGCTAGATTTTTCAGCCATTTGTATAGCGCAAGATCGTCATGGAGAATTTCATTAAAATCCGTAGTTGGTATATCGCCATTTAAATCACCACCCCACAATCGACGATCTGAATAAACTATTTTATGACCCACTTGGTCACGATCGGTAGGAAATCGTCTCATTTTTAACCAATTTGTATCAAATACACTCACATGATTATCTTTATCCCATTTAATCTCAATTTCTTGACGATCGGGATGGAGTTGAGCTTGTGATGCTTTGGTATCAACATCGTAGGCATCGAGAACACTGGTGTCGCTGATATTGCGTTGTTTTGCTGACGGATGGAAGCAGTTTGGGCATTGGCAATTGTCACGGAGGTAAATATGCGGGAAACGGCTGGTTGTTCCATCATCCCATTTGACATGCAATTGGCGATTATCGATATCGTTTTCCACAGCGACAGAGTTAAACGCGACCAATTCCTTCCTAAAAGCAAGAGGAGAGATTGGACTTGATCGACTTAGGCTCTGTTTGGATTGGAAGAGTTGTTGCAAAGGGCGGACTAATCTTTTCCCGAGGCGATGCATATTCTTATCTTAGCAACAGACGTAAGTGAAGATAATGTGCTGCAACTTGTTTTTGGAAGTGTATTTATACACTTCCAAATTAACCGATGGGGGCGTCAAAGCAACGCCAACTGCAAAAAGGTACACAACAACATTGTTGTACAGTGTACAGTGCAATACCGCTCGCTACATTTGAGTGTCGCCAAAGCAAGATTCATACTGTAACTCAGCAAGTACACAAAAGACGAGTTCTACTGTTATTATTATTGCAACAAAAGAAAAAAACTTTTGAATATTGTAACCTCGAAAAGGTCAGCTTCAAGGTCTATTTGTTAGGCCTAAATAAACAAAGAAATGATTAATGACTGGATAGTACAGTAGCGGACACTGGATTACTGTACAGTACCAATTAACTTAGTATTGCATGATTGGAGGGGAAACTACCTGAAATCCCCCTAGCGCTGCATTATGGGCCTACTAAATTACCGGTAATTTACTGGAGTGGCAAGCCAACATACAGTACATTGAACGTCCAATACAGTACAGTACTTGTACTATCCAGGTGGAGTACTGTACGTACTCTACTGATCTACTGTACAGTATACTGTACAGTACAGTACTGCACGACTTGTACACTTGACAGCCCTACAGTACATTGGACACTAGCATACAGTACAGTGATGGGGCGTCGCGCCACAAACAGGAAATACCGGTACTACAGTCCTGTACAGTACTGCCATTGCTGTATACAGTACATTGTATTGTAGTCTACAAATTCAAGAAAAAAGCTTTTCTTTTTACAGTACTGTACACTCAGTACAGTACTGTATGCTACTAGCCAATCAGCAGGAGTAAAAAACCTGATTAAAACTGCTGCCAACTACGCAGGTACAGTGGCAACAGCGAAATAAATAAACGATTGATTATTTATTCCTTGGCTTGCAATCTCGATCAGCTGCTCCTCCTTTGCAAATAATCAACTATTCACATCATTATACTATACAGTATCGTTATCATCGCTTTCATCACTACAGTAACTAACATAGGCATGCATCGTCTCGGGAAAAGATTAGTCCGCCCTTTGCAACAACTCTTCCAATCCAAACACAGCCTAACTCGATCAAGTCCAATCTCTCCTCTTGCTTTTAGGAAGGAATTGGTCGCGTTTAACTCTGTCGCTGTGGAAAACGATATCGATAATCGCCAATTGCATGTCAAATGGGATGATGGAACAACCAGCCGTTTCCCGCATATTTACCTCCGTGACAATTGCCAATGCCCAAACTGTTTCCATCCGTCAGCAAAACAACGCAATATCAGCGACACCAGTGTTCTCGAGGCCTACGATGTCAATACCAAAGCGTCACAAGCTAAATTCTATCCCGATCGTCAAGAAATTGAGATTAAATGGGATAAAGATAATCATGTGAGTGTATTTGATACAAATTGGTTAAAAATGAGACGATTTCCTACCGATCGTGACCAAGTGGGTCATAAAATAATTTATTCAGATCGTCGATTGTGGGGTGGTGATTTAAATGGCGATATACCAACTACGGATTTTAATGAAATTCTCCATGACGATCTTGAGCTATACAAATGGCTGAAAAATCTAGCTAGAGTTGGCTTAACGTTGGTTAAGAATGTACCTGAAGAAGTAGGACAAGTAGAACGCCTAGCAGATAGAATTGCCTATTTGAGAGTTACTAATTATGGGTAAGATTGTAGTAAATTACTGAAAGTTATCCGCTCATTTATAAAAAAAAAAACACCACGACCACATTTGTATTATTAAAAGCTTCGGCTATATACAGCAAAGTGATCTTTCACTTTCCTGTTTCAACTATCTGAACGATAATATAACCTGTAAAAGGCAAGCTGTATCGCACTCAGCATGTTAGTAAATGAAGTTAACATAAGGCATAGTATCATTTGCATAAATTATCTAACTTTATTAAAGCATTTGTTACTCGTAATTCGTATATAACGCAAAACGCGAAGTCTTGCATCTATTTCGAATATGCCACTGAGGTTATGCTAAGGCCATATTAACTTAAAGAATGGTATTTTGGATAGGCGAACTTTCACCGTAAAATCGAAGCATGATCCTAGCAATTTGGCTTATACGGATAAAGGTCTAGCTTTGCATACTGATCTACCATTCTTCGACTTAGTTCCTGGGGTGAGATACTGTAATGACATTTGTTATACAAATGAATCATTTTACAATGCCTGTATAATGTTGCTTTACGTTGTATTTGATTACTTACGTAATTGCTAAGAATATAAATTAAGAGGTGTATTTTCAAAAATTTAGATTCAGTTCCTTCACTGCATCAAGCAAGCTGCTGGTGGAGGAGGTGAAAATCAATTCGTTGATGGCTTCAATGTTGCTGAAGTGTTAAGGAAAGAAAATCCATACTATTTTGACCTACTTACACAACATGCATTTGTTTACTTCGATATCGGAAAAGATTATGTCGAATATAACCAACTCAATCATCACCCTCTTATAACGTAAGCAATATGATTTGATAATTTTTACTTAATTGCATTCCATTGTGGGATATTATGTTGACGGTATTTGCAGAAAGGTTTCTCAATACGCTATTTATTTCTATAACGTATGTTAATATAAATCTAATGTATCCGATATGCAACTATGCAACATAGTATGTAATTGATTTAGATTGTTAGAATTCACTCCTAATTATAATATATCCTGAATTGATTTCACATTATTAGCTGATAAAGAATAATATATTCAATAAAACTAAGCTTGATTTTATTAATGTATCATGTAGATTAAATGGCCGTAATGAAGTCATTCGTTTCGTGCACAATAATCATACGAGAAGTTCCATACTGGATGTACCTGAAGATAAAGTAATTGATATCTATCGAGCATTCCACGCAATTATACAAATTATGTATGACCCAAGTAATTTAGTTACTAATAGGATGGAATCTGGAGAGATGATAGTATTTGATAATTGGCGAGTTTTACATGGCAGATCTGCTTTTCAGTTAACCGCCGGAGGCAATCGTCATTTAGAAGGTTGTTATATCGATTGGGATGAGACTGCATCACGCATGAGAGCAATTGAAGAGAAACTAAAAATGAAAAACTTCACTGGTGTTATTTAGTGAAAACACGGGAAATTTGTATAAATGGTTCTGTCTTCAGTGCTGTTATCTACTTTTAAGTAACGCTTATTACAACTACTTCAAAATTCAACTCAAAAGAAAGTAGATGATCTTTTGTCATTTGAGTAAAAGGCATGTTATTCAATACTTGGTTCGTTAGTATTTTAATACTCATCTCGCCTCTTGTGTTAGCTGAACGTCCGTGGATTTATATTTTACTAGTTTAGATATCGATGATAAATTCATCTTTCACAGTATTGAATGTATGTATTTTTACTTTTTGAATTGTAGCAGACTTATAGCAGTTATTCAGTCAACTAAAGGTATAACTCGTCAGCTGTGGGATTTATTACAGTTTTGAATACAATATGCTCAGATTGATCAAAATTATTGATAGAAGAGTGTTTTACATCGTAAGCTATGCGCTATAACGTCTATATTAAATTTCCTATATGCCGATTAATCATCACATACTCGTGCGTTTCGTACGAATTATACGAATTACTACGGATTCATTAGTATATATTGTCAGTATAATATGCTTTAGCGCAGATTATTATTATTATGGTTTTGTCCCACACACAGTATTATGTTGCACTTTCTTACACAAGTTACCGGTATTTTTATAACCTATGTAGTCTATCATATTATCATTATGGTATATTCGCACAGATTATTACATAGCTTATTGTTGCTATATTCCACATAGTGTGTTGGATCTTGAGGTTGACCAGTGATATTTTTCATAAAATGCCACTCGCACTTTGCTATTAGTTAACTGATTTTATTGAAGGTTGAACTGTACATACATTAGCAAGAGTAATTGAATGATCGTATGAAATAATGCCAAATAGGCCTCAAGACTTTCCTTTTATAAGATTCTAGCTGTAATAGTAACGGATTGCTTTGTAACTTAGCAGCGTCGTAATATACAGATATTTAAGTTTACTAAATTGCTAGACACGACACAGACAAGCATTTTGATAACATAACATGTTGATAATTTGTAATCTATAATTATTATAACTTATCTATTATAATTATTATAATTATCAGACATGACATTACGCTACGGTTCGGACTTGGTGTATTAGTGTAATGATACACATATGTTAATGTTATTCGCGACACATAGCAGAAAATCTTGAACTCTAAGTAGCTTATTATCTAGATATTTCGTCTAATCCTATGTTAACTACGAATGTTGTATCTCATTTAGCATAACTTGCTCTGCAAATAGCTTATCAAGGTATTTCATATGGGACAGCATATTTTGGCATTCCAAATAGTTACTGGTTAGTTTAACCAGAAATAAATCCTTTGTAAATGACTTCGATTTTGTAGGGGTATTTAACCACCATCCCCTGAGATTAAATCTCTGTTCTCGTTATTTGTTTCCTTCTTAAACGCGTCAAATGTTATCCGTAGATCATAAACACGGAATAAAGAGTATTCTCGTCGCTTCATTCTGTCATTACACTGTAGACTCGGGAAGATTTGTACTAGTCTACTGAATGTCAGCATAGCAATAAAAGTTGATCTTTTAAAAGGCAAGGATGAGAGTTATCTGATCCAGGATTATAGTGATTGTTTGATTTTAGATCGGTCAGCTTGCGAATACTCTGACGGTCCTGTACTGTACAATATTCGTAATCTTTATCTCTTACGAGTTCAAAGTAACTATACAGGTTAGAACTAGAGCCTAAAGTGTAGTAAAATTTACAGCATAATACTCTATGTATAAGCTAGCGACTTTTTAATATTTTGTGGTTAAACCAGGATCTGTGAAAGAGAAAGAAATCCTTCTCTAGGCGACATTGATTATATTTTATCGCATGCAGTAAATAAAAAAAATTGACATGTGTATTGCCAAACTCTACCTGGTCTTTGCTTGCATCCATGACCCAACAGTAACAATATCACTAACTTTCTTTTTCATTAGAAAATGAGCCATTTCTTGCCTTATGGCCGACTTTCATGCAAATTAAGTTCATACGTAGCTGTAATGCAAGATAAATCTAATATTCCATGTCGTATAGTAGCCTAGCATCACGTAATGCCCCACAAAGGTAGTACAGTACTGTATTTTCTGTATTGATAATTGGAAAAGAAACTATTAACAGGGGATTGAATATGACCAGCTTCTACTAATTGAATGTAAATCATTTCTGGGTATATCTAAATTACAGATGTTTACGGTTTCATGGAATAAACGTATTTCATATAGCTCAATCGCTAGTTCTTAAGGGTGTAAAGTTAATTCGTGTACACTGGTACAGAGAAATCCGATGGCATGAGAATCCCCGGTGTCATTGGATGCTTTTATCGAAAATTCGAAATATAGAGATAACTTAGTTTTGCCCTGGTATACTTAATAAATTGGAAAGTACGTTGTAATATCTATACAAATAAACATCGAAAATAGAGATACATGATGTTAGAGATCTATACGTGGCATTATGGAATATTATAGTACGTAGAAGTACCATGATAAAAGTAATAGACGTAAGTGCAGTATAGCAAGTAATGTAAGTAAATCATCTATACTATATACTATGTGGAACATTATAACAATAGAAAACAGTATGAATATCAAACTATAACAATGAACTATGTGGAACATTATAATGATTAGCTACAGTACAGTATATGTGAATAGCAGGAAAAGAACTATGTGGGACATATCGGACGATGAATACTTGGAAAATTAAACCATAACATTCATTATACTACAGTACACTGTGAGGAATAAAATGGCATTAACTAGTGAAACATAAATATGAACGATAAACTCCGTGAATCGTGCTAAGCATGTATTTAGCCGGCTTACCAAATATTTATTGACAACTAGTGAAAAGGTTGCACACAGAGTGACGATTATATCAATGCCCATGGCTGATATAAATCGTAAATATTAAGAAGAAATACTATTACATATGAAAATTATACTAAGAATTAATGATGTAAGCAATTGTTAATGAGGCGATTGGAAAAACTATCAAACAAGCTCGTGTTGGTTGAGATAACAGGTTCTAGCAGAAATATAGTAGACTAGTAGTAGATTCTAGATATTGTTCAAAATTATTTTTTAAGTCCTATTTTAGTAATAAACTGACTATCTTTCAATTATCCAAAAACTATTGTAGTTATTACTGAGTCATAACGATAATAATTCAGATTCATTAGGGTAGTTGAAAGAGACGTATAGGATGGAAACAATATCAATATAGATTTGATATTTACAAGGGTGAATTGCATACTTTACAGCGTTCAATCCTATATTGTACACCATAAAATTAATCTAATGCAGCAAACATTCTGTTTTGATATTACGAGGGTGGATTTAATATTTTACAGCGTGAAATTAATTTAATGCGGTAAATTATCCGGTTTCGGGTGGAGCATTACAATAATAAACTATATACAGTTTATGAAATATAAAACAATCAACTATATGAAACATATAAACGATAAGATGTGTGGAACATATTTACTATACTGTAAACTACAGAATACAGAATAGAAAACGATCAACTATGTGAAACATAAGAACGATAGCCTATGTGGAACATAAATACGATAAACTACATGAAACATAATTGCTATAAATTACAGTATGTGGAACATTAAAATCCTACTATAAACTAAAGAATGCCGAATATCAAACGATCAACTACGTGAAACATAAAAACGATAACCTATGTGGAATATAAAATACGATAAACTATGTGGAACATTGAAACTACAGTATACTGTAAACCAAAGAATGAGGAATATAAAACCATCAACTATGTAAAACACGAAAACGATAACCTATGTGAGACATGAATACAATAAACTATGTGGAACATTAAAACGATAATTAGGTGGAACATAGATACCATAAATTATGAGAAAGATTAAAACTATACTGTAAACTAGAGATTGCGGAATATAAAATCCATAACCTATGTGGAATAAACATGAATACGATAAACTATGTAGAACGTTCAAACTGTTAACTACTTCGAACATAACTACTGTAAACTGTATGGGATTGTAACCGTAATATTAAATTGTCTCTCGTTGTGTGGAACATTGTGGAACATGGTGTCAGTTTCTCCTATGTTAGCGCTATATATGCTATTGATTATCTATTGGTGGGAATCGGAAAGATGTAACGGTGTTAATGGGCCTCTTGGCGAGAAGCGCAGGTGGAAGTCCTAGAAGATTGACTATTGGTCGAGAAGC
>NW_002060980.1:289269-298723 GCF_000150275.1 Trichoplax adhaerens
AACTTCTCCTTACTGGTAGCCCATGAAGTTTTTCAATCGATTGATAAGATCAATGTTGAATATTCATAGTGCATACACAGTATTTGATGAAACACAAGGTTTCAATTTACTAGGTTTGTATAGATTGGCATTGCCTATCACATACAACCACATCGTAAGCGATTTGCATCGCGATTGATGCATACAACTGTGTTCGATCGAAATGATCTTACAGCAATTGTATAGATTACAGTCACATAGCCTTAGTCTAGCAGTAATGAGACAAGATTGTTCGATTTACTGCCTTACTAATGGCTTATATCAACTGACTGTCGATGATAGAGATTTGTTCGACCAATTGACCCAGTGAATTAGACTGGTATATGATCAAAACGCTATTGGAGTATTTTTTCCGATTTCGAATTTTACTCCTCATATAAACAGTCGAAAACGGCTAAGATAAACCGGATAATCGGTCTTAGAAATTTCCTTAACAATTGTTTCTCGCATGCGCAGTATCAATTTTGATTGTTAGGGAGGGTTACGGCGATAAGGTGAGTGGGATTTATACCAATATAATACTGTAGATTAGAATTATTAACAATACAATGTACGATAGTACATTCTGTACGGAACTTTAAGCTTACCTGATAGAGTAAATTCTATTTATGATCGTTACTCATATTGCTTTTCAGAAAGGATAAGTTTGTTATCCTCTACCAATAGTCACTGCAATAGTATAATTATCTTTAATTCACACTTAATATAATTGTTTCTGTAAATATAAGTAATTGCGTTTCATCAGTCTTCATCTGGGATTCTCGAATAGCTGTGTTCCCGACCGAGTCTAGATTTTATTATTATCAACAGTACTCCAATAACAGTAAAAATAGTAGTGAGACCTAACAGGATTAACAATCTTTGCTAAAGATGTAGTAGACTGTGTTGAATACGTTAGATTCATGTTAGTTGCCACAAGCTCTGAATCGTTAACATTAATTGCCGTTGTTTGAAGAAATACTGTTAGATGTGTTATTAACGAGAAGAATTTCAGTGTATCATAGAGATTTACATAAATTTATATATCTATTTTACATATTGTAAACTTTATGCTGCAATACTGTGTCATACTGTACACTGCAGTCAACTTAGAAATACGTAAATGGATCTCTACATTTATCCACTGATCTCCAATTTCTCTTGTAATAGTGGAATAACATTTTTCTACAGATTAAAGTATTATATTATCTAGAAGTATTATTACGGATGTATTCTGTAGCCAAAAATTATGTTTGTGTAGATCAATAATCAATGGTTATACTTCAAACAGATTGTTAGTCTTCATAAACGGTTACTGTTCATTGTCGTCTGACACTTGATCATGTTGCGACTTGGTAAAGTTCTACCAGCCTACTCGCACGTGCTGGTATTATAGAGCATAGACATCAAAGCGCACTCGTTACACGTAACTGAGTTTATTCTAACTCTTCATCCTATTTATGTGCAAATCCTATTATCTACGCATACTCTATATTGAGCATGTCATATAGCCTGATACAGTAATATAATGCGATACCAATACGTATATTGACTGTACAGTGTACAACCATGTCCCAGTACAACAAATACAGTACCAGTGGTATCTTATCGTTCTCGCAATATAGAAGTTATGCAAACGTAACAGATCATTACAGTCAATATATGGTAGATTATATATGAATTCCTGTTGGGATATAATAATTAAGAAAGTCTAGACTTGTAGATCCGTCGAATATATCTAATTTATTTAGTTAGGAAATTAGAAGCTATCAAAAACTTTATGATCTCCATACAGTAGGCCTCTCTCTGCTTTTTGTGTGTTGATTTAGCTTACAGAAGCCTTAAATACTCTATTTTATGCGGGCATACTGAAATACAAATTACTAATTTAAGACAATTGAACTATATAAAGAATTACATCTAAATCTTGATAATTAATACTAACATTAGTCTTTGCATTAGCAATAAATACCTGGAAAGAAATGAGATTCTACTTGACTCGACTAATCGACTCGAAATCTTATAGTAAGCTGAAGAGCCTTTCGATAATTTAGATAATAGAACTTTATTTCCCTTCGTAAAAAGGATTAAGTTAAGTTACAAACTCTAATAGCTACTAAGTCCCCTTATATACCTACTGTAGGCTAAGTCTTGTCGTAACATCGCCTGTCCTGTAAACTACTGCTTGTTACCTTGTAGTGTACGCGCCATAGAACGTGGCGAATCCTAGATATCGTACAATACTATTTACGGCTTATCTACATCTTATCTACTGTACTAGATTAAGATCACATGCTACAAATGTTCACGTGCATTAGGACATGTTATTAAAGTTATGTTCGTACTAGAGCTGATCCGTTGTCACAGTTCTTACGTCTGGTTAACGTGTGTATTATATCGCGCTTGGCATGTACTCCCAATAAAGTAGACTAAAAGGAAAGCTTAAAGTCTCAGATTCTTGATCTCGTTACAGTCTCACCTGTGTAACTCCATATTTATCCAAATTCCAAATTATATAATTTTCTATAGAATATACTTGTAATATTGTGATCTGCATCAGAATTAGATATTTTTAGATTTAATGTTAGCGCTATGTTAGATCGGTCGCGATACCGTTGTTTAGCCGTATTGATTGGATTCAGATTGGTTACACCGCAAGCCGAGGATTACCTACTTAGCGGGAGGTGAAACGGTGAGCCCAGGGGCGATCCTGATTGGCTCTGACAGGACGAAAGAAAGGTACGTGAGGCGAGGATCGTATGGGAATTTTTGTGTTAGAGATTTGTCTAAGGTATGTTGACAAACAACTCAGACCTAAATAGCATAAAAGGGTCTTAGAACAATGAGATGTAAACAGCGACAATAATTCCCCTAAAAATAAATAATAAATAAATAAATCCCCGAAATAAAGTATGGGAACCTCGAAGGCAGGCAGGATCATTAAGTTAATATATATATATCGATAGACTACACATAGTTTCTAAACTCTATATAAACAGTATAGTTTCTTATTAGCCGCTTCATTATCGAAGTATTTATATATACGGTATAAAAATTTATATCCTCAATTTATTATAATATTTATAGCTGATACTATGAACTGTAAGTCAGAAAGGCTTTACATCAAAAATTTCTAACTATGCTAGTGAGCATTTTAGATCGTATAGTTATTGGTACTTGTAACGGTGTAATATCGAATTGTCTCTAGTTATATGGAACATTGTGGAACATGGTGTCAGTTTCTCCTATGTTAGCGCGATATACGCTATTGATTATCTATTGGTGGGAATCGGAAAGACGTAACGGTGTTAATAGGCCTCTTGGCGAGAAGCGCAGATGGAAGTCCTAGAAGATTGACTATTGGTCGAGAAGCTGAGGAACAAGGTTCGAGGCGATATAAACAAGACGCGGATCATGTTAAAGGGCTCCTATACTGTAGCCGTTACGATATACTATTTTGTATAGGGAAAATTGTGATAGAGTTTTGATGTAAATATTTACATCAAAGATAGATATATAAGGAGGCTAATGTAATTGTAGAGCTAGATTCATAGGTTAGCTCGGAGAAGTCATAGTGGATATTCTTTTGATATTATATCTGTAGTTTCTAATGCCTGTATTTTAACATCGTAATAAAGCTTATTATATAAACGGAGTCTTACTCATTCTTGTAAGTCGATTGTAGTTAATATAGGGAAGTAGTATTACAGTACTAAAACAAGATTCAAGATCATAATAAAATTATTTAATTTTATGATTAATTCATCACATTATTTATCAGTACTTTGAAAAGTTAGTGAGTCTGTCTCTTAAAATTGATGCACCTAATCTAGCAGACTATTCGATAATCGAATTTAATAAAGAATATAACATAGATAATTCTCCGGTAAGAGATCAGTTAAATATTTACACGAATGAAGAATATAACAATTTGTACAGGATAAATCGCCTTGATAACAACGACTATAACCATGGAGTGAACTAAATAGAAATAATAACCCTAATGAATTACAACCAGTAACAACGCGCATTTGTGCGTGCGCTGTCAATAATGTCATTTCCTTCATTATCAAAGTTTTCGTACGCAGTTTTTATGTCACTGTTGTTAGTGTTATTGCCTTCGTACGTGCTATTTTTACCGCCACCGCTTGAGCCTTCTGGGCCACCGTACCACCTTAATGTACTGTACAGTACTGTACAGTGTACAGTCAGAGTTGTACTGATTGCTTCTTCTTTTAATTCGAATGCCTATTACTTGTTTATATATATTTACTATATCGCTCAATACCGGTCATCCAAATGTTCTATAATTACCACGAGTCAATCCTGTACATACGATCTAAGACCGTCCTTTCTTTTATTTTAGTAGTCCCCATAAGTCAATCTATACATAGACCTAAGATCTTACTAGTACTATATTTATTTAGTAGCCGGTAAGTCAGTCACACTTTTATACTCGTATAGCCATAGTGATCCATCTTTCTCACTTACTACGCAGTTACTATTTTGAGATGGCGTTGCTCTTATCTTCTCTAAATCGTTTAACTGGCGTTTACGTAAGAAGGCAAAGTATTTATCTATCTATACACGTAAAACGACGTCAATCAGGGCATCGATTCGTCGGTTGACTTTCCTTTAAAAATACTTCGTTTTCAACATGTTGTGAAAGCTACAGTATAAAACGGCTTTCTGAAGTTACTTCTAAGATTGAAAGTGACTTAAAATAACATTTTAAATTGAGAAAATACATGATAGATTCAAACTCAGTACTTACCCTCAATGTACTTGTTAGTATCTGTATCGTTATAGAAAAAATCACGATAGCATTTTGCCCATTTTTCTTGTAGCAATGTAAGAAATTTGAAAAAATATTAGACGTATGATCTTGTAGTTAAAGGTGCAAAATCAAATTTGTGAACTGACTTCAACCTTACCAATTTTCATATTTTCCAAAATATTTAATAAATTCTGGTTCTCTACTACACCAAGTTGAAATAAAGTAATTAAGATACTGGTTAAATTTTTGCACCCCGCTCGTCAGGTAAATGCACAAAACATAATAAATTTCTGGTTGGCTTTCTATGGAAACGGGACTTGAATGGTTCTTCCAAGTACTATGCAATCAAAATTTCAATTACTGTATAAGTATGATAATAAAACATAACGATTTATATCGTAAAGAGATCGATCTTAGCTATTCTTGCCGTTGTGCGTGCCAATGGCAAAGGATATGTTTGATGTTTTCCCCGTAAACTTTCTTTGCCGCATTCCATCTCAAATTATCTTATGGAACAAATATAAAATTGACGTTAATTTGTGGTACAAATCGAAGATACTTAAGATAACAGCTCATATGTATTATCCTTCTAGGGTTCTCTACCATCGCCCAGTATTACAACCGAGACCCTTATCGATGGTGATCTAATTCGTATATTTCGTTAGAAAATCTCAATTATTAAAGATATTTCTTATTTCGAGATACAACAACCTACTGGTAATCTTATTATGACAGTAAATACTTAATAACTAGTACATATTTGTACTAAAGCCTATAGTTTAATTAAGAACGTACTACATTGGTTTAGCTTTAGCTTTAGTTTTGCATACCTTGTCGAAATTCATCTATGATCATGCAGGTAATAAGTTTAAAATTATATGCGTTCGTGTAATGGGTCGAATCTATGCCCAGCATATTACATAAATATTCAAAAGAGGCTATTTGAGGTTTAATCTGAACAATACAATCAAAACAAAAAAGTAGTGACTTCATATCTCCGTGTTGTGGAAAAAATTTAATTTGGAATTTCGTTTGCAATAACAATGCAAAGGAATCTTTGTGCAGGAAAGGAAATTCTGCTAAAGCTACACCTAGTGGCTTACAAATCAGAATAGGATCATGAGCTTCTGTTCGAAATTTTTCAATCATGACATCGTATCATTCTTGTGATTTATCTTCAAATAGTTGTAGCTCTTAGTTTAGATATTTCTTATGTCTTGTAGCCGCATCCTGCACCTGTGAACTATTCACCCTATGGTCTATGTTTTCTCCGATATCTTAAAAATAAAATATTTACGACAATTAAATAGCATCTAATATTTACAATTTACTTATGTTATTCACTTACGATCCAATATTCTTTCGATGATTACACTTTGGCTTTTAATGCACGCAATTGCATTTTTAGTACGGTACTTGCCGGTAGCATTAGAAAAGCAATTTCTGCGCTATTCGGTACATGATTTGTATGGATAGATATATAAGTAATATCTGTACTAACATTCAAAATATTTTTTTTGCGTATATTCGGGATAAACAGAGGTCTCCCAATTTTTATGACGGCTTCTGTCTTAATCTTCTTCGGCTGAGATAGCTCACAGTTGGAGTTACGACGATAACTACCTCTGCGCTAACAACAAAAGTAATGCATAGCAGATATATCGGTATAAAAATAATGCATTCCTTGTAATTAAGAACGTAAAAGATTGGTTAGCAAATCTATCAATACCTTTAGAAGTCGGGCAATAAGTTTTCTGATTTTTCACATACATACTATAAGTCCTTCGAAGCTTCCTCTGGCTCTTTCCAGTTTGAAAAATCAGCCATGGAATCAAATTTTAGTTGTCTTACCTAATAACCTACATTTAAGTATTTAAATACCCGTACAGTTGTGGTATTTAGTACTTTCTGATACAGCTGTAATGTCACCATGTAATTTTGTATTCTGATATTTTGTACAATGGGAATGATTAACACACGTGAGTGTAAATTGTATTCAGGCATTAGGCTGCCTGTAATTTTCACCCTTAATAGCTGTAGGTGAAGACTCTGTTTACTGGGTACTTACTTGTTGTGCTAGTAGAAATATTAGAACCTAATGTGTGACTTGTTTTGTGTGAATGTTAATGTCTAGTTACGATTTATATGGACTTTTGAGACTTAGACCTTATAGTAGAGTAATACTTGTGACACAGAGAAAACAACGTAGCTATATAAGTAGATTAGGATATTGCTAGAATTCTAGAAGCCTAGAAGACTTAGGAAATAGGATAGGAACCCATTGAAAGTGGGAGAAGATATCTTACGATCTAGTTTTGTCGTAAATAATTACTTATGCTACTTAATAATATTTATTGTTGATCGTGTATTACAACTGTACTAAGTTGGGTCGTTAATGGATTTCTATTCATGACTGTGTAGGTTTAATTTATTTAATATAGGAATTATAGAGTTAAAATTAAGATGGCGAATGTTGCACGAATAGTGTAAGCTCGTAGGTAGTAGTTAATATTTAGACGCTTAATTTAACAAATAATGCACTATAGTAACCATGTACAATTCGCTGTACATGTATAGTAAGCTATTAGTTTTGTTAGCTTCTTACTTTGAAGATTGCACCTGTTGGCTTAAGAAAGTATATAAGTCCGTTCTTTTATTAATTTAAGTTAGTTGCTGTATTTGATCTATCAGTAATGTCCACTATTAAATAAAAAGTCAACTCAGAACTATTTTTTATGCTCATTCTGCGTTTAGCTCGTTTACAGTCTTAGAACTACGTTATTATATGCTACGCTATATTTGTTAGATTGTACGATGTAATACTATTGTAATACTACTTCCCTATATTAACTACAATCGACTTACAAGAATGAGTAAGACTCGGTTAATATAAAAAGTTTATTACGATGTTAAAATACAGGCATTTAAAACTTCAGATATAATATCAAAAGAATATCTACTATATCTTCTTCAAGCTAACCTATGAATGAATCTATCTACCTCTACAATTATATTAGCCTCCTTATATATCTATCTTTGATGTAAATATTTACATCAAAACTCTATCACAATTTTCCCTATACAAAATAGTATATCGTAACGGCTACAGTATAGAAGCCCTTTAACATGATCCGCGTCTTGTTTATATCGCCTCGAACCTTGTTCCTCAGCTCCTCGACCAATAGTCAATCTTCTAGGACTTCCACCTGCGCCTCTCGCCAAGAGGCCCATTAACACCGCTACATCTTTCCGATTCCCACCAATAGATAATCAATAGCATATATAGCGCTAACATAGGAGGAACTGACACCATGTTCCACACAACTAGAGACAATTTAATATTACCGTTACAGTAATCTTAGGAGAAACTATCATCATCGCCAATTACATCGAATAGGTAGATTAGGTGATATTGACTCCATAGCAACAATCGATGATTTTGTAATGTGCGAATACAGTAGTTTTTACCCATATCTAGCAATAAATGTCATTTATACCTTTACTAAAATATCTAATACGAAAATAATGTTGCTATACTTATTGAGTAGTCCATGGCTCTACAGTGTACTATACCAATATCTAGCAATAAATTTCATTTATACCTTTACTAAAATATCTGGTACATTATCGTAAACCGTCAGTAAAGCGACGGGAGTTTTTACTAGTGTTGCCTATAATCGTACAGTTACCGTACAATTTTACGCTAAAACATCAACTGTCAATACGTCAGAAAAGTAGTCATAGTTGTCACATAAAATTTTTGATAAGCGATTACTGTGATCTTTATAAAATTCGAATTTTTCCGATTCGAATTCCAGATCCGGTCGGATTTGTATTCGATATAATTTCAATCTAAATGTTTGGATTTTAATTTTTGAAAAATGTTATAAGAGCTAACTTTTGAAATTTGAACTTTTTGTTGTGAATTTGAAATTTCAGAATTTTATGAGGTGACATGAAAGTTACATTAGGAAAGTTTACTTAAGAAAATACTAAATAAGATGGCAAATGGCAGAGGTTGTGTTGATTGTTAAGTAGTTAGACTGTTATTTTTAAGACTAAATCTTGATATTAATTTTTAGACTTTTGTAATGTATAATGATTGTAAATTAAGTTAGAAGTGAAGCTTGAGGCATTTTATAATTAGTTTGACGGTTTTATAGTGTTTGTAAGGGAATCATAAGGTAATTTGTGTCTGAACTTTAAATGATTTTTGATTTTCTATAGTGATGCAAAGTAGTTTTCTAAAATGAATCTTAAGAGTGATTGGTTAATAAATATTTAGTTTTAAGTACCACTGACGGCTCTGTGAAGCCTATAAATGATAGTGCAATCAGAAAATTTATAGTAGAGAGCGAAAGAAGATTCTTTTAAAGAACTTGTTGAAATTTAAAGGCCTTAGGGGTCGAACTGTTGTAAGTTAACGCGTTCTTCTTTTTGTTAGGTTATTTGGTTGTTGACAGTTTCAGTTCTGTCATTTTTTTATTTCTTTAGTTATAATACTTAGAATTAAGTATTTGGAAGGTTGTTTGATCAGACTCCCTCACATTTTCTTAATAAATTGTTGATCGGTTGTTTCCCCAATTTTATTTGGTGTCAAAGTTTTGTTAAGTCGACCAGAGGGCAAAGAAAGTAGAATCAAAGTTGTAGAAGTATCAT
>NW_002060980.1:298798-300318 GCF_000150275.1 Trichoplax adhaerens
TATTACGAAGGTGGATTTAATATTTTACAGCGTGAAATTAATTTAATGCGGTAAATTATCCGGTTTCGGGTGGAGCATTACAATAATAAACTATATACAGTTTATGAAATATAAAACAATCAACTAAATGAAACATATAAACGATAAGATGTGTGGAACATATTTACTATACTGTAAACTACAGAATACAGAATAGAAAACGATCAACTATGTGAAACATAAGAACGATAGCCTATGTGGAACATAAATACGATAAACTACATGAAACATAATTGCTATAAACTACAGTATGTGGAACATTAAAATCCTACTATAAACTAAAGAATGCCGAATATCAAACGATCAACTACGTGAAACATAAAAACGATAACCTATGTGGAATATAAAATACGATAAACTATGTGGAACATATATATATATATATATATATATATACGATAAACTATGTGGAACATTGAAACTACAGTATACTGTAAACCAAAGAATGAGGAATATAAAACCATCAACTATGTAAAACACGAAAACGATATCCTATGTGAGACATGAATACGATAAACTATGTGGAACATTAAAACGATAATTAGGTGGAACATAGATACCATAAATTATGAGAAAGATTAAAACTATACTGTAAACTAGAGATTGCGGAATATAAAATCCATAACCTATGTGGAATAAACATGAATACGATAAACTATGTAGAACGTTCAAACTGTTAACTACTTGGAACATAACTACTGTAAACTGTATGGAATTGTAACGGTAATATTAAATTGTCCCTAGTTGTGTGGAACATGGTGCCAGTTTCTCCTATGTTAGCGCGATATACGCTATTGATTCTTGTGAGTTGATTGTAGTTAATATAGGGAAGTAGTATTACAGTGGATAATTGAAACTACACCGCAATCTAATGTATACTGAATATAAAACCATCAACTACAGTATGTGATACGTAAAAACGATAACCTGTGTAGACAATGAACACGATAAACTATGTGTGATATTGCAACGGTAGTATTAAATTGTCTCTAGTTGTGTGGAACATGGTGTCAGTTCCTCCTATGTTAGCGTTATATATGTTATTGATTATCTATTGGTGGGAATCGGAAAGATGGAGCGGTGTTAATGAGCCTCTTGGCGAAAAGTGCAGGTGGAAGCCCTAGAAGATTGACTATTGGTCGAGAAGCTGAGAAACAAGGTTCGAGGCGATATAAACAAGACGCAGATCATGTTAAAGGGCTTCTATACTGTAGCCGTTACGATATACTATTTTGTATAGGGAAAATTGTGATAGAGTTTTGATGTAAATATTTACATCAAAGATAGATATATAAAGAGGCTAATATAATTGTAGAGCTATATAGATTCATTCATAGGTCAGCTTGGAGAAGTCATAGTAGATATTCTTTTGATATTATATCTGTAGTTTTTAATGCCTGTATTTTAACATCGTAATAAAACAATTTATATAAACNGGAGTCTTACTCATTCTTGTGAGTTGATTGTAATTAATATAGGTG
>NW_002060980.1:308099-309596 GCF_000150275.1 Trichoplax adhaerens
CTAGCAGTAATGAGACAAGATTGTTCGATTTACTGCCTTACTAATGGCTTATATCAACTGACTGTCGATGATAGAGATTTGTTCGATCAATTGACCCAGTGGATTAGACTGGTATATGATCAAAACGCTATTGGAGTATTTTTTCCGATTTCGAATTTTACTCCTCATATAAACAGTCGAAAACGGCTAAGATAAACCGGATAATCGGTCTTTGAAATTTCCTTAACAATCGATTCTCGCATGCGCAGTATGGATTTGAATTAGGGAAGGTTACCGCTATACGCTTTTATTCAGTAAAACAGTAAATTTCCTCAACTATCGATTCTCGCATGCGCAGTATGAATTTCGATTGATAGGCGATGTGCTTCATGCAATATCGTAGATTAATTAATGAGAAGAGTTTCAGTGTACCATGAAGATTTACGAGATACGATATACGAGATCTGTTTTACACATTTGGTATTCTTTACTGTAACACCGTGCTACAGTTATACCATGGACTACTAGATGTAAATGTAATAGCCCAAGGTTATACTGTATTGGGCACTCGCAAATCATTGCTACCTTAACCTACAGTATTTACGGATATGGTTTGGCCACATTGTACAGTACACTATTTTCACTACTTCAAAGTGATAACTTCATCACTGTCAGTACAGTACTTAACGTACGTTACATTTTTATACGTAATATGCATTTAGAAAAGCACAACAGTATCCAAATCGAGTAGCCACTAACCAGTAACGATTGGTCTTCAATTTCTAGTGTTCTATGTAGCTAATCTTGTATCAGTTTTTCGCAAAACAAAACTGCATACGATGTTTTACTGATTCGACTTGCTGTATTACAAGTTTATCCACTGAGTCAGGCATTGCAAAGGCACTTTACGCCTATGTAATGTGTTTAAAATACGAAGCTTTATTGCAGTACTGCATAAATGGGGAGATACAACATAGTATATTTTAATGATATTTATAGCAATGTAATACTGTACTGTAGATTATAATTATTAACAAATACAATGTACGATAGTAAATACTGTACGGGACTTTAAGCTTACCTGATATAGTAAATTCCATTTACGATCTTATCAATTTGATAAACCACTGAATCCGTAGATAAACTAACTTTGCAGAGTATTTTACAGAAATTACTTACGATCGTTGCTCATATTGCTTTTCAGAAAGGATAAGTCTGTTATCCTCTACCAATAGTGTAATTATCTTTAATTCACAGTTAATATAATTGTTTCTGTAAAACATAAGTAATTGCGTTTCATCAGTCTTCATCTGGGATTCTCGAATAGCTGTATTTCCGACCGAGTCTGGACTTTATTATTATCAACAGTACTCCAATAACAGTAAAAATAGTAGTGAGACCTAACGGGATAACAATCTTTGCTAAAGATGTAGTAGACTGTGTTGAATACGTTTGATTCATGTTAGTTGCCACAAGCTCTGAATCGTTAACGTTAATTGCCGTTGCTGAAGAAATGCG
>NW_002060980.1:311568-314745 GCF_000150275.1 Trichoplax adhaerens
CTAGTTCGGTATCATCGATTGTTCCTCTATTAATTAAAAACGCTTCAGCTCTGAGAATCTTGACTCTCGCTGATCATTTATAGTGCCTAATAATATAGCATACCAAATTTACTAATATATAGTTAAGGCTTACCCAAGCAATCTGACCAATTTGATGTCCCTTAAATCAACGTTAGACGCAGTCTTAGGGTCGATCACACGCAATACAGAATCTACTGAAATAGGAGCTAATAAATTGGAGTACTGAGAAACAACTTTAGAATTTAATGATGTTGAGGCGCTCTTTAGCAATGATTCCCGATCGCTCAAATCGACTGGAGTCGCCAATTTTTTCAATAGATCCACAGCACCACGCGCTGCAACCTGGAAAGCATCTGCTATGGTTGTTGGGTGGATTCCTGTAGGCGGAGAACATAAAAGTTACGGTATGAGTACGCTTATTTCGGATTTTACGTAACTCTTAAAACTTTCAGATATAAATACCCTTAGCTAATAATTGTGAGCTAGCATTTAGCAAGCTGCCTGCCATAACCACAACTGAGGTTGTACCATCGCCAGCTTCAATGTCTTGAGCTTTGGATAGCTCTACCAGCTATAAAAATTATCAAAAGAGAGTGCTAAGAAAAAGGCTTTGCTAATATCTCTTATAAAAGGGTTAGACAGACCACAACATTCATCAATGATAACAGGTGTTCTTATCCACAACTACATTACGAAGTCATGAATCATTATTTCTAGTATAACTTAGTAAGAGCTAGTAATATACATTAGTTTTAGTTAATTCCTACTTACCATTTTCGCTGCTGGATGGAGAACTTGCATCTGTTTAAGAATTGTGGCACCATCATTTGTGATAGTTACATCTCCATTTCCACTACGAATCTGCGTCATAAGGATTGTGTCAAGAAAATCGTTATTGCAACAACTGCAAGTTTATCTTGTAGGTAAAGTAACATCTCAAATTCACAAAATAAGTAGTCCAAATTTATTCGGTATCACACTACAATGATTTCGCAATTTCTTTAAAGCTTAATCTTACAATTGCAGTTTTAAATACACATACAATATACATGATTAGAAAAGTAGGAAAACTAGTTGTAATCCGTAATAACACCCGACTGCAGTCATACGATAGAACAGTATTTTCCTGTGCGAGTAAAAAAATTAACGTGCTAGATAGTCTCAAGTTATTTTCAAGTTCTCATGTGTAATATGTAGGTGTATTCTATATATAGAGAGAGATAGAGTAATTTATAAACCATATAAATGATAACATTTGGACAGCCCATGGTAATGGCTTATGGCGCCGCTATAGCACACTGTACTTACCATTTTATCCATTCCTCGGGGCCCAAGACTAGTCCTGATGGCGTCAGCAATGGCTAATAATGAAATACGAAAGTTACTAATTAATAAAAGTTGGAATACTCCAAGTAACACACCAATTTATCCATTTCCTTTCATTGTAGTATAGTAGTCTATATTCTGCTATCGATTTATTTTTTCAATTTCAAATAAGCACCTTTGGCGGCGACAATGTTACTGTCACGGATTTGCGCCGGTTTGTCTTTATCACGAAATTGCTCATCGTGAGACTTGGCATTCGAATTTGAAGCTTCAGGCATGTTCTTTAACTTCTATATTAATAATTGCAGTACTTTGGATGATTAGATGCAATGCAATCTGAATCGATTTTCAGTCGATAGGAAAATATCAGACAGCTTGATTGAAAGTCTATTTCAGGATCTGCAGCCCTCGATCGCGATGATTTGGACAGTACAGTTTCAACGCTCAAGTTTCAACTGACGTCAAAGTTTGCACCGTACTGTACTGTACTGTCCACTACACACTCATATGCTGGACACAGAGTACAGTACGTACAGTATGATTGTATCCATAGTGATACGGTACACTATCTTTACCAGTAATTTACAGTATTGTACTGTACTGTACAGTACTCAAAGTTTTTCCACACGATGGTGCACTGTACACTGTAGAGTAGGGGAAAACGTACTGTATAGGGTACAGAACCGTACAGTACTGGAGAAAACTCATATTGCGCCTGCGTGGTGGACACTAGCACAGACATTTCAGTATCGTCCCAGGCCTGCATTATACCTAAAACGCACCATTGCAATGGTAGCTCATCTCGTATGCCGACTCATAGTAGGAGGGAAGGAGTAGAGCCATGGAGAGCCTAAAAATGAACAGTATTCCAGAAAGATTATCTGCAAGATATAAAGGGTGAATACTTATTTTTGAAGTCTTTACTAAATGCTTTCAGTTGTAACTTGTAACGAGTACTTGTTAGTTGCTGTGTACTGTAATGGACAGAATGAGCTGTCGATATGGGTTGCAAGCAATTCGTAAAACTAAACTAAAGTAAGCATTTTCTGATTTCTGATGCAATAGAACTTTCGCATATTTCACCATACGAGATCGCTTGCCGGTGACTTTAACTCGAGTTATAGATGGTTTAAGTAGAAAAATTTCCAAATTGAAGGCCGAACATAATGAGGTTGGAACTTACTATATTCATTATCATTAAAAATGGATATGTTAAGGATAATAGTGTAAAATCTTGAGTATTGCGTACTTGCGCGTATAGTATAATTTACATCCCCCCTTAAAAGACTTATGAAATAATTATGTGTATTGTAGATTATGCCTATAACTCATTCATTTGTATTTCTAGGATGTTGCAGAAGATGCTATTGGCATTATTTCCAAATTAAGCAAGTTAAGGAATGAAATGCAGACTAATAAAGAGATTCCAGAATTAAATGATGAATTTGAAGACTTACCAATATGGAACAATTACCTAAGAAATGCTGATCAGTTGCAGGAATCGGAACGACCTTTAAAATGGTTTACCGCTTCCTGGCTATTTACGGAATGTTATATGTACCGTGGTATTTTTTCTGCCATCATGGCTAGGCAAGTTTGACGGAGTCATTAGTATAAATGATATCATAAACTCTAGTTGGAATTAAGCTTTAATAGACTCAGCTGTGGTTATTAGGAAGCGTTAAGTAATTCATTTGCAGTACACTATAATAAAGGACAATATACCGTATTGTGGTTAAGGCCTTGACTAATAACGTAAATCAACGCATTTTAAAATGGTTGATTAATTTATAGATATTACTGTAGNATACTGATTCCTTTCATGTAGCA
>NW_002060979.1:0-1310 GCF_000150275.1 Trichoplax adhaerens
TCTAGTTTGAATATTTATAACCCCCAAACACTACAGCTACAAATCACTCTACCATTCCCTCACTTCCAGATAGGGGACATGCAATGGAATCTTCAACACTCTCAACTCATCATCAGGAGTGATCAGGATTACTGCTTAGCAAATCCAATGAAAAAGGAATAATATTTGCGTGAAATGTAAAATTAATCTTGTATCTTGTACCCAGTGCAATTTAACGAGAGTGTCAATAAACTAAGTTAATATTGCTTCCATAATCAATGAAGATGATTGATGTGTATGCTGTACAAATGGATAAAGTATACCCCTAATGTCAGTAAAACCAATACCCAAAAATAAATAAAGCAAAACATGATTAAAAGCAGTGTAGTCTATGTCTAGTCTATGGTCAATGCTATTGCTGAGTTAGTTTAATGTCTATTACAAATCGTAGTCAAAGAGCGACTTGAAAGAGAAAAGGAAAAACATCTGTACAAAACATTGGTAAAATAGGAGAACATAAAGATCAACATTGGGATGGAGAAAATGGATTGCAAAATTGCAGCCTATCTATCATTAAGCATCCCATCTAGTCTAAAGTAGATATTGATGACAGTCTTGTAATACTGTAGATGGCGATCTCTTCAGCTATTAATAAACTAAATTAACATTACTTCTATCAATCAAACATATCAAAATAACATAAGAAGATAAAATAGTCTGCTAGCAAAGGCGATCATGACTGGAAGGGATATTGCAAAAAGAAAATCGTCTTACCTTGTTGTCCATGTTGTCTTCCACTTTTTCCCGACCCCAAAGGCGAGATTGCCTGCTTTCATTCTGTTTCTTACCTTGCTATCCACAGTTTACAAAGTAAATTAGTGATTTCAATTAGAGCCAAGAAAAGTAAATGGCGAGCATGCAGTAAGCAGCGTGGCTGTGCGATACTTTCTCAGTCCTAGTGAGGTTACTCGGTTGATATCTTGCTTATAATATTGTCCGCTGTAGAGGCAATTCCTACTCCTACAGGGTGACAAGCGATTTTGCACAGTAGCTTGCAGCGCCGACTCTCTACTTAGTCTTCCTCTTCTTCTACTGCCTGCTAGAAGGCTTCTACACGTGAAATGGCAGTCAACCAGTGAACATCTTTTTTTCTCACTTTCTTTTCCATACTACAGATTTCTCTCTTATACTTATTAATCTGTGCTTTTGACAGATATTGTTGGGTGTTAGCATTGTCATCTTGCTTAGCAGGTAAGTCTTTCAACCAGTTAAAGCAATCTTAATCGATGTCATTTTAAACGCAAACCCTAACATTATTGCCATAATATAAT
>NW_002060979.1:1360-3666 GCF_000150275.1 Trichoplax adhaerens
CTTTATAATCAATTGCTGTCACTTATACAGTCCGTTTTTCCTTATTAGCTATCATTCCAAATTTCGCCAACTTGCTAAAGTTCATAATCAATTGTAAAGATAAACACGAGTACCTGCATATCTAGTTGTCATTTTCGATAGAATGTAGTTATTATTATGAAAGGTTTTGTAGAACTGTAGACAAATATCTGTTATATAATATATAATATAAGCATATAAGCATGTTACAAAATTTTTGATAGCAGACTCTACCCTAAATTACAATGACTTGATGGACATTACTCAAGGTATTAAAGTAGAATAAGTATTGCCAGTTTTAACTTATTACAGATCGTCAACTTCCCAAGAGGATGACCAAAAACACAAGGAATTACTAAACTATAATTGACTAGTACAATAGACGAGTGGATATTTTGGATGAACAAGATAGAGAAGCAAGAATGAGATACTCGATTTGATCACACAGTCTTGGGTGGGCTATGCGCCTTGCTGACGAAGATTGACCTAGAAGAAAATACTGACTGACTAGCTTTACTGACATGGCAAGTTGTTCAATAAACTGAATTACAATCAAATGACTCATTATACTGTATATTATGACTATCATCCATGCCATTGCTTTTCACTTTCATTACTCTAGTGCAAGGATTACTTAAATATAGTATAATCAAAGCCGTCTGTATTCTTGAATCAACTATTGATCAACTAACATTTTCCTGTTGTCTGATCGTGTGACAAGTACGCGTACTTGTGATGATAGGTGATCAAATTGAATCTTATACTAGAGTCTATCGATGTGGCAGAAATAGGACAATCATCCATGATTCCTGTTAGGAATTGATAGCTGCTTGAAGATTATTGGGATAAACATTTTCTATTACAATATGGACAAGGTAAGTAAGTTATGGCAGTACTAACATAATTCAAATGGAAGATGAACCGTAGACATTACCACAACCTGTTTTGAGTATTGCTATAACTAAAAGAAGTAAGGCTGCAATATTGATTGACAATTTATCCACACTACATCAATTGAAGATGCAGAATGAACTAATCATCCCCAAAATATCGCTAAGCACTGTTAATTACACGTCGATTGGCTTACACTAATAGCATCCCAGTGATTGCTCTGTTGATGCAGAATGTAGACGATATAGATCGATATAGATCAAGTGCAGGTGTTGATATCACTACCCTGCGCAATTTGATTTCATTCTCTCATTAGTGGCACTTAATTCTTTCAATTTCTTATATTGAGAAAATATAGGATTATGGAAAAGAGGCATTGACAATGACTTCACTCTATCGTGTGTAATTATCCTCGATGTTTCTTGCAGTGTAACTTGCAATCAGCCATCGCTGTCGGTACGGAAGATGAAGAGGCCAACCAGCATCATTATGACAGAGGTAAACAGACAGGTAATATATGTTACTGGATGTAATCTACATTGCAGAAATAGGATTATCATCACCATTATCGATCAAGGTGCATCCTGTATAATATTTTGGATGGCTTTACCCTTAATTACAATGACTTTGATAGATACTATTCAAGGTATTAAAGTAGAATTGATAATGTCAATTTTAACTAATTACAGATGGTTAACTTTCCAAGAAGACGGTGAAAAACACAAGGAATTACTAAACTATAACTGACTAAAACAATATACGGGTCGCTAGTTTGTAAGTAGACAAGGTACAGGAGTAAGAGTGAGAAATTTAATTTGATAACAGCCTTGGATACTCTAAGTGCCTTGCTGACAAAGATTGGCCTATAAGAATATACTCTGTGACTGGAATAACAAGTTGTTAAACAAGCTGAATTGCAATCAAACGATTAATTACGAGTCGTATAATTAATGATGATGACCTACTATATATACTGTTCCTGTATTGAAAGCCTTGAACTGATCAAGATACTTTGTAAACCATATACCATCACTTGTTTTACTTTAGCAGTACCAATAAATGTTATTAAAACTTTGATATGCTCTAACTATTAAGCTCTAAACTATTGTCAATCTACCCTTCCTGAATTCTAATTTTATTTGCGTGATAATAGCTCAAATTCAACAACCAATTGAAAATAATTGATTGTTATTTCTTTCTTTGCAAACGGTGCTGTTGCATTATTCATTAATAAACTCAAAGTCAATAATGTGATCGCATGACAGTCGAATAAATTTTCTTTCTACTTTTCTTCCCTATCTCACTCTTGGCGCTTTTTTGACGGACAAATTCGCTAATTACTTTTTCTTCATCAGCTCCATTAATAAACCGTTAGCTTGAGCATCAAGATCAAGAAC
>NW_002060979.1:3716-5396 GCF_000150275.1 Trichoplax adhaerens
TACTTTGATCTTAGCTTATTAGCAGGTTCATTTATTCCATACAAACCCTTAATACGAAAACGGATATGTCGCAAACTAGATTTGAATGTAATAAGAGATCTTGCTCTAGAACACCAGTGACGATAAAGGCTAGTCTAACAAATGACTAATTACCGTAATTTAACCCTGATGACAACCTGAGTAGCGCACCTTAGCTAGCTTAAGTTATAATAATTAAAGTTTAGTTTATTATTACCATACGAATCTTGACAACCAAGTTTATATAGACTCCAGCCAACACACACTCATGACTCGATCAGATCAGAAGCAACCAATAGTTACGACGGCCGCTTCTTATATACCCTCGCGTTAATATTCTAGTAAATATATAAGGTAATCTTCAACTTAGAATTAATATACTTCAGAATGAGGCTACCTACAAGGGCTCAGTATGAGATATAGCATAAACAACATTAATGAATCTTAAATCAATTATGGATCAATGAAAGACCAATTAATATACGACGCTTAGTACGATACTATTTCGCAACATGGAGCGTCGATAGTATTCTCCATTTTGGAAATTGATAATAGTGGTAATAAAATATCGTTGTTCCTAATTAACCATCAATTACTACGGACATAAATTATCACAGCTATAAATAACAGTTAAGAGTTGTTTAGTAATATAAGACTAATTAATAACTCACAATTTCGTACAATTTTCATCCATAAAGGAGTGAAGATTTACGGAGCCATACATGTACCGTAACAGGATATTTCAATAATCTGAAATTTTTAGTTTTCTGACCAAGAGATTATGGATACCTCAACTATCAATTTGAATATTAATATAGTCTAAATATTAACATCATCGCAGTGGATTTTTCTAGTCAGATATTCGATACACTCTTAACAGAGATTAGATTTACGAATTAAACTGTATAACGTTTTCCTTTATCTTCCATATCCAGCACATATGGTAACTTATGGTTTTATATTACTTTCTTATTCAATTTTTCAACCGGATAATAATTTATGGTATTCATACGTCAACGAGTGATAATAGAAAGCAATTGCTAATTTTTTTAATTGTCAAGCTTTGACCATCTGAGCAATAGCCAAAGTACCTTTATCCAAAACACAGTGGTTCATTTCTGCAATCTTAATATCGCAACCAGAAATGAAAATTGCGACACAAAAATTCGAACCTGTTGCAAACGATAGCTTTATATCACGGCCTAAATGATTAGTAAAATCAAGTTTTCGATGAAATATTTGAATATAGAAGGCACAATATATGATCAACTCGCTATGAAACGCTACAACCACAAACAAATTTGATCTTATAGAGCTATCAATCGTTCGTTGTTTAAGTATCAGAGAACAGACAGTTGGCAATTGATCCTTACTCTAATAAACTTTTAATACTAAAACATTTTATAACAACAACTGCACCTCTAATCATAGACAAAATTGATCTTTTACAAAACTAAGTAAGCAAAAAACTGATTTTCTTGCAGTGTAAAATATGGCACAGCAATCAATATTATGCAATGGAAATCCATGAACACATTTCAGTTTTCTTGTATAAAATAAAATTACTGCACGTATTTAGCCATTCGGCTCATTTGTTAATTAAAAGTCATGATATCTCGTCAAATTTGTATAAGCAGTTAATCCTATATGAAAATCAATCTA
>NW_002060979.1:9404-10936 GCF_000150275.1 Trichoplax adhaerens
GTGACTGGAATAACAAGTGTTAAACAAGCTGAATTGCAATCAAACGATTAATTACGAGTCGTATAATTAATGATGATGACCTACTATATATACTGTTCCTGTATTGAAAGCCTTGAACTGATCAAGATACTTTGTAAACCATATACCATCACTTGTTTTACTTTAGCAGTACCAATAAATGTTATTAAAACTTTGATATGCTCTAACTATTAAGCTCTAAACTATTGTCAATCTACCCTTCCTGAATTCTAATTTTATTTGCGTGATAATAGCTCAAATTCAACAACCAATTGAAAATAATTGATTGTTATTTCTTTCTTTGCAAACGGTGCTGTTGCATTATTCATTAATGAACTCAAAGTCAATAATGTGATCGCATGACAGTCGAATAAATTTTCTTTCTACTTTTCTTCCCTATCTCACTCTTGGCGCTTTTTTGACGGACAAATTCGCTAATTACTTTTTCTTCATCAGCTCCATTAATAAACCGTTAGCTTGAGCATCAAGATTCAAGAACTGTGAAATACTCATTAAAACGTTGTACCTGGTCTATCCTAATAGATCAAGCAGGAGTGAACTGGTATGGATAGATATTATCATTCAAAATTAACTTATAAAGTGTTCATCCCAAATTCTCTCTATTTATTTCCTTCCGTGTATTTTATTTTTTATATGCTATGTGTTTGTCACAAGTTTGACGCCTTTAATTCCATTCTTAACTTAATATTACTCGATAATCCTTGTTCCAGTTTTTAATCTTCGCTTGTGATTTATTTTATGTTAACTTTTTATAAGCCATCAACTGTAGTAAGGTAACTAACTTACAGTACTACTATTATTATTTATGTATCGGTTAGTTAGGCCAAATAATCTTACATAAATAACAGCGATTTGCGAGCCATTTAAAATCCGCAATCACTATATTTGTTTCATGCCTAACCCACAATACTAAAAACTAAATGGAGTATGATAGTTTGGTTTTGAGATAGACATTGCAAGAGCATACCGTACAAAACTTTATTACAGTAGTAAATTATACTAAAATATGTACTTAGAACTAAAAATGATCGCAGCCACTCTCAATTTCAACCGTTTTCTCCTAGAAGTAATTCTCGTAATAGACGATAAACTGTCAGCGATTTGAGAAAAAAGTGCTATACGAAGATCTACAGCATAGTCTTGCTGACTATATAACCAAATTTTTTATCATAGTGATATCATAATGATATATTTCTTGTAAATAGTACTAGATACCATCTTATTGCCTCATACGAACTTAGAAAAACGGATACTAAATTAATGCAACCCTTTCAGCAATTCAGTAATGAAATCTACGCCTACTGCGGGTATCATTAGCCGGTTGAAGACTAGTCTCTAGTCTCTACAGCATTGCAGTGTGTTTAACCTAGATTTCTGGGTTTAGTTCAGTGGCTTCTGTTATAAGTCTTTTGTAACAATGATACTCGATAGAGCCTGAGATAGCTGCTGTATCCTATGTGTATTAGAGTGCCTGCATAGTTTATTATGTCATA
>NW_002060979.1:32611-33737 GCF_000150275.1 Trichoplax adhaerens
ACAGTTTTCACTTTAAATTTTGCGAGTATGATGCTATTTTATGATAGATTGCTCAAAAATTCAAGAAAGTGCATCTACATATGAATCGTCTTGAGAGATTTCTGTATATTTCAATGTTATATAACTATTGATCGCCTATAAAATTGGATTATTTCACACATTTGATTCTTATGAATTCATCAAGACCAAGTACTACAACCTGAGAAAGGTCCAAGTTCTAGTGATAATGATCGTGATGTAAACGAAGAAGAGGTGACAACGGTAAATATTGATACGGTATCTAATGGATTAATCGCTATCCATAAAATACACTAATGTTACGATTTGAATACCTGCAAGTAATCCGCTTTGATTTCATGGATAGATAATATAATTTACTATTTTATAGCTATGAGAAAAAAGCAGTATTTTAACACATACATGAAAGCATTAGAACAAGGAAGTTACCGAAATAACCTAATACGTGCTATGTATGCCGGTCCTTGCTACGTCGGTAAATCATCCATTATGAAGTTATTTACTCAACAAGACCTTGTAAACCATCAATCTTCAACGCAAACTGTTGATGAGTCTGATATAATGGTCGATCTTGAAGTTTATGGCATTTATGATCGCAGATTATATGATCTTAGTCACATTTTGGATGCTAATATTAAGGCGATTATTGCATCGTTAGTTAACACTCAAGAGACAATTCAACACCATCGGTTACAACCTCAGCAGATTCTCAATCAAAGGTAGGATATCCGTCAGTAAATATTGATAGTTCATGTCTAGCTGATATGAAGCTAGATACTGCCAGTACCTCAGCGTTTGAATCATCAGATACTTCTACAACATCTCCTCACAGTTTGTTAGACTTGCAATAACGCCAAGATGTCTTTCTGCATTATTTTTCGTCTGTCCTAAAAAAAAATGAAGATATTATAGGCAATAGTCAATATGCTAAAATATGGGATTTCGGTAACCATTCTATATATTACGCTACTCAGTACCCGTTTCTATCGGGGAATGGTATCTATATTCTAGTATTTAATATTACTCAAAATATTAACGATAAAGTCCAGACAAGAGATGATGATATATCATTAATCAACGTTGAAAGTACTACTACAAGTCTGCTAAT
>NW_002060979.1:34108-40462 GCF_000150275.1 Trichoplax adhaerens
TTAGCTTCTGTCGTAGCATAATTATCCGTGAATCATAGCACTAACAGCAGGAGTACCAATAGTTCCCCAGTAGGATTATGATCAGCACGTAGCGCAATTGGTAATAGGTAGTTATGATAATATGGTGATAGCTAATGGTGTAATAATCACTGCTTTATCTAATTGTTACGGTGCCTTGTCACCGTAATATACAGTAGCATGATCTTATCTGATCCAGTATAGCAATTGGGGTTTCCATTATTCCTTAGGGTAACGATGACGAAGGCGAAGTGATAACTAAATCTTTGGAAAGTATATATGGATAGTATAAAAGCAAGAATAAGGGTGAAAAAGATGTCAATGTCTCGATCTCATCGCCTTTTAAATCAGAAAGGACTGTAAAATTAAGAAATTAAAAAAATTAGTTTGAAATAATACAGTAATTAATTATATTAAACTAAATGAATTAAATCGAATTATACCTACAAAACAATTAATTATGAAATAACAGTGTGAATATCAGCAAGCATAGAATACAATTCTAGGTTACCTTAAGAAGTCTAGGCATATATTTTAATGGCTTATAAATTTCATTTTATGATCTATTAGTTAGTTTTTATACATTACGAATAACATTGATTAGTATCGTCTTCCGATACATGACAGTGTTGCTACAATCTGTTACTTCTAAAGCACTAGCCGCTATTTTTATTTGTTAAGTAATTTCTTTACGTTCTCTATCGTGTTGATGAAGGAAGTGCCATCTAGATTCTCAGCTTAATTATTTTCATTAACGCTGATATTATCATGTATTTCTATTCATTCTTTTTTATTTCATTGATGAACTCAGAATACTCCAAGAGTATAGGCAAGCGAAAGAGAGATAGAGATTTTATCATATTCAATTTACTTTTTATTCTCTTGTAGTTGTTCTGTTGGTTAATCAATGAAAACCTATAATTTGATGCTTAATATTATATTGACCAGCCGCGGCGATGCTCAATTATTTTCAAAGCACATGCTTATCGTACATGTACGCTATACTACCCGATATTTTTACCCATATTTACAAGAGTGCAGGCCTAGTGTAAGGTACAGTAATTGGTTGATAGCTATCATATATGAACAGATCGTGACAGTAGAACTCGCAAAGATGATACACTCGTCGATTTGTAATCAATCCGTAGTATAATTTATGCATAATGAATCCTCATACTCCATCCTTAATATTGTGATAGGTTTAGTATTTACTGTAGTAATCTTAGTTCCCTAATCTAAAACCTCAATAGCCGGTATGTGAAGCATCAATTTTAATAAAAAATGGAAAGCAATTTATTAATAGAATCAAATGCAGCAATTGACTTTCCGATATCAAATAGTTATCAATACATCTAAAATCACAAGATATAATCAGAATTGTGAAAGTGACATTATCGTAAGTATTAATTTAGGAAATAATTGGATGATTAAGTTTACTACTAATACACTAATGGGAATCTGTCTACACAATCTACTTAATTTTATTAGTCAATCTTCACATAAGCTGAACAAATAGGTATCGACATAGAGTCTCTTAGCAGCATCAAGTGTTCTTGGATATTAGTCTATTTTCCTATGACCGTGCGAACTGCTCGGAAACCAATGCGGGCGTATCGTCGCCAATGATGTCGGCGGCGACGACGACGACGACGACGACGACGACGTCTCCACCACTTGATTATATAAAAAGTAACAATACGCAATCAATTAAATTTATTTACTATCCTAAATTGGTTCTTGTAATTTATTAACACATATTAACGCATAGATTTAACATACGCTCGATGAATTATGCTATAAAGGTAATTGCATATTATTACATGATGAAGTTTGCACTCATCAATAACGACAACTGAAAATAGTAAAGTTGAAATAGATTTTTATTATTAACCGCAGTACTAACCGCTTTTTTCATTTCTTGTAAATTCTCTTCAAAATCTTCTTGCTTTAATTCTTCGTCGGCCATTCTGGCAATTTCCTTATCCTCTTTGTTTTTGTTTTCAAAGTTGTTATTCATCATCTCTTGCAATTCCTTCTCAGTAATTTCTTCTTCAGCAGTACAGTATGTAGTAGCCACAAGCAGCAAAGCTGCGATTAAAATTAACTTCATATTCATGATGCACTGTCTAGATTGATTCAGTTTTAATAACACATAATCGAAGATATTAATAAATAAATACCTTATTAAATATTTATACAATACTGAAGTTAATCTTAAATTGAAGTTGTACAGTCAGTGTTAATATCAAAATGAAACACGTTAGAAATTAATAATATCCATATAGGCAATCCAAATTACAATTTAAAATTGCACACGAGTAAATAATGTTAGTAATCGTCAATATTCACTGAAAGATCACTTTACCTAGATCCACGATGTCGGTTATCCTGTTAAAAGCAACACCAGATTAATTACAGAAATGAACTTCTTTTATACCCTAGGGAAGCATGAATTATAACAATAGAAATATATATTCGATTATTAAAACTTGAAGCAATTAAATATAGTTTAAGAGTGGGTTGGATAAGAAACATAATGATCTCAGCAGGGGTTATATGTTATTATGCGGCTGTGCCTATGTTTCATATAATGATTGAGAAATCCGGTTTTTTATTATTTAATTGCAAAAGACTGATTTTATGCATTTTTAAAGTAATATGCATTTGATAATAATCTCCGGAGGGCGATCAAGTTATGGCTGCGGGCATTCAATTACTAGCTATGGTATCAATTTAAGTGCGTTATTACACTAAAGATACATTGTATGAGTATTTTTCAATTATCTTGATTGTATAATAAATGAATTATTATCTCATTTTTAACTAGTATATATGCTAGGTTAGGCTTACTAAGACAATAATTTTACTAACTAATAAACTAATTTACAAAGTCATCAAATTATTGCCAATTTTATAAAGCTGATACAATCGCTTTCACTTAGAATGATTCCTTTACTCAATTACGATACAAAATAATTCGTTAAAATTTTAGTTTTTCAGCTCTAGATTATATTTTCTTGCACTTAAACTACGGCAATAGATAAAATATTGGTCTCAGGGGATTAATAAAAATAACACGAAGCAACAAGCGTAAATAACTTAAAATGATCATGATACATGAAGGTAACCATATTCTTTAAACCTAGCCAATAAAACGAATAACTACCAGAAAGCCGTTATTGAATCATGGATTTTTTTATCCCTTCATGATTATGCGAGTATATTATATTGGATGAATAACGGGCGGTATTATTTTAAGAAAAATAGGAGCCCTACCAGTACACAAACAAGTCCACAGCTATAAAATGTTGTTGAAATAGTAAGACAAGTTATTGAATTGATAGTGATTACTTCATACACTTAGAAATAATTTAAATCAATACGCAATTATATTATTATAATTTAGCCACCCATTTTTCAATTAGAATCTATTGACCTTATAAAGTAATCGTTAAAAATAAGTGTAAGTAAAAAAAATTAGTCCATAATTTAATAAAGATCATCTTAAAACTGTCCGAGAATAAGTTACTTCATAGACTGAATACAGAAAAACGATATAATAGCAAATTCATGATTATTGTGGCTGTTCTTTAATCATTAATAATACCGCTATCGCAAATTATTATTTACATTAATGATGATAAACGCTGGTTTTTAAATGCCTCCCTCTGCTTTACTGTTAGACTACTACAACATAATGTGATTCAATTACCGATGTATATTATGCTAGTAAATCATAGCATAAGGTAATATTTTTATTCTTTTTTTGTTGATTCCGCCTGGATTGAAAAGAAAAAAGAGCTATAATTATTCATCAGTTTCCATCGTGGTTGTAAGCCGGAATGATAAGATGATAGGCACACTATCTGATTTCCTTAATGACTTGCTATAATTATTTACTCAACATCAAGGACACACAAGTCTATTTTAGGATCGAAATAGTAGCATAATATTATCAAATTATATCTAAGACGATGATCATCATTCTCGTATTACATCATTGATGGCAATCAATTCATGCTTGGATTACAGTATGTGTCAATCAACTCAATTATAGTCGATAGCGATAAATGTTGTAATTTACCCAATTTATGAGTATACATCCATCAATTGATTAATATTGCCCTTTACCATAATAATATATGCATCTATAATATAGAATCATTATCTTGAATGAATGAATAAATAGGCGGCAACTTCAATCTAATATAAAAATATAAACTAGTTTGTTAGCTGTAATTTAAATCGCAGAAAACTAATTGGATAAAATTGATGAGAAAGAGGGCTATGACAATAAAATACTAGTTGTTGTGGTCACCACTTTAATAGTGCTATCATGCATGGTTATACGCTAAGTCAGGAAATGTCGTGAATTTTCTTTAATTTTCTGCCTATTTCGTTTTGAGTTATTAGCAAGAATGGCTATGATTATATTTTACGTACTCTTAGCATATTATATGTATTTCATATTGTACGCCTTCGATCGACGACAATCTATTCAATTTTATATAATAGCATACAATTCTTTTACGTCATTTGCATGCCTGTGGCGTTGTTAATAATTCTGCATTTGTTATTTGTAATTCAATGCAAGAATAAAATGGTATCATTGATGTAAGTTGTTAATCAGAAATAAAGTTCTACACATAATCTATATTTAGTCTAGAATCAGGTAAAGATGAAGCAGAATGAATGGTATGCATTAATGATTCAAAGAAATCAGACAAAAATAATCTAGTATATTTGTAAATAGAGTTATTTGCTAGAATAAGAAAGCTATTAAACTACGCTAATGGAAGCAAAAAGCAACCTGGAATCTGTTCGATTTTTGTACAGTTTACCAGATTGATACAGAATCCGTTATTGAACTGATAGAACTCGTAATAAAGTTATCTTGTGCCAAAAAGTTGGAGCGAAAACGTTTATCCAAGAATAGCTTTAAACCACAATTGTGCAAGCCTAAAGAAATCGGCATATAAATTGAATGATTGACTTGATGAATAAGACAGCTTTACTGCGTAAAGATTCCGTGATTATTGTCTAACTAATAGGCTAATTGTGGATACAAATTTAATTCCTAAAAACTGGCCGATCATAAGAAATCGATGTTATACCCCCTGTTAAGGATTAGTTAATTAAGAAGAAAGTAAATTCAATAAGTAATCTATTTATATCTCAAGTTCAAATTACATCTGAAGGGGTCGAATAACGTTAATTGAAATCGTGAAATTGATGATTCAAGAATAACGTCATATCGATTTCCCGAGATTATTCTTTAGAAAGCGTTTCTGAAAATTTTAATTTCTAGAAACACATTAGTTGTATGAGGAGATGATTTTATTATTCAATATATTCCTCGAAATTGACTATTTAACTTGTAAGAGATGAATCCAGCCACTTATGCATTCTACTGTGCTTCTTAATGCTACTATGACGCTGATTTGTAATCATGAATCGTTGGACTATTCCGCTACCTATAACATTGTTACCTACTCTGCGAATATTACAGACTATATTCCAAATACAAAATATTCAACAGTTTTTATTAGTCTAGAAATAATCTAATCTTCATCGTGCAATTTCAATTTTGCCACCTTAATACAGTAATCAAAACGAAAATTACCTAGACACAAATTAGCACTTATCACAAAGGATAATATCGTATAGCAGTCAAAGCGATTGGCAGTATGAAGTTATTAATTTAAACATCTGAATATGGAAAAATATCATCAACTTGCTACAAAAGGCTTTCCTGTAAGGATAGGCTTTTGCTGCAATCAAAAACAAATTTGAATCTATAAAATCTACCAAACACTATTTGAAGTGCCCAACATTAGATTGCTAACTTATGCTTATTCTAACGAAATCTTAGAACAATAAAAGTATTATGTAACGCCAACTACGCCTCTAAAAGTTAGCTAAATTATCTTTTAGAAATTGCTTAAGCAAAACCAAACTTCCGTCCTTATTACATTTACAGTGTGAAATATACCAATCAACACTATCAAATGCGAATGCATGAATACACCCTGTTTTCATGGAAAAAAGAAATTAACTATCCTACGGATTTCACCATTCGGCTCCTTACTTTCATAATAATTATAGAATGGTTTTTACAATAAGAATATGCAATAATTATAAATTTACGTAAATGATGCTAATTGTGAACATTTGTTACTGTATAAGTGTATATGACTATCCGATGCCGTAACTTACTGTAAGCAACATGTGGTTCCATGTCAATTAAAGTAAAAAAATGATACTGCTTATTTTACCAAGGCCATGTGTATTTAATAAACCAATCATCATAATTGAAGTTGTTAATTTCTATCTTCT
>NW_002060979.1:40512-43442 GCF_000150275.1 Trichoplax adhaerens
AACCCTTATACGAAAACGGATATGTCGCAAACTAGATTTGAATGTAATAAGAGATCTTGCTCTAGAACACCAGTGACGATAAAGGCTAGTCTAACAAATGACTAATTACATTGTTCAATAAACTGAATTACAATCAAATGACTCATTATACTGTATATTATGACTATCATCCATGCCATTGCTATTCACTTTCATTACTCTAGTGCAAGGATTACTTAAATATAGTATAATCAAAGCCGTCTGTATTCTTGAATCAACTATTGATCAACTAACATTTTCCTGTTGTCTGATCGTGTGACAAGTACGCGTACTTGTGATGATAGGTGATCAAATCGAATCTTATACTAGAGTCTATCGATGGGGCAGAAATAGGACAATCATCCATGATTCCTGTTAGGAATTGATAGCTGCTTGAAGATTATTGGGATAAACATTTTCTATTACAATATCATGGATAAGGTAAGTAAGTTATGACAGTACTAATATAATTCGAATGGAAGATGAACCGTAGACATTACCACAACCTGTTTTGAGTATTGCTATAACTAAAAGAAGTAAGGCTGCAATATTGATTGGCAATTTATCCACTAATCATCCCCAAAATATCGCTAAGCACTGTTAATTACACGTCGATTGGCTTACACTGATAGCATCCCAGTGATTGCTCTGTTGATGCAGAATGTAGACGATATAGATCGATATAGATCAAGTGCAGGTGTTGATATCACTACCCTGCGCAATTTGATTTCATTCTCTCATTAGTGGCACTTAATTCTTTCAATTTCTTATATTGAGAAAATATAGGATTATGGAAAAGAGGCATTGACAACGACTTCACTCTATCGTGTGTAATTATCCTCGATGTTTCTTGCATCGTAACTTGCAATCAGCCATCGCTGTCGGTACGGAAGATGAAGAGGCCAACCAGCATCATTATGACAGAGGTAAACAGACAGGTAATATAATTTACTAGATGTAATCTACATTGCAGAAATAGGATTATCATCACCATTATACTATTCAAGGTATTAAAGTAGAATTGATAATGTCAATTTTAACTAATTATAGATGGTTAACTTTCCAAGAAGACGGTGAAAAACACAAGGAATTACTAAACTATAACTGACTAAAACAATATATTCAACCGTTTTCTCCTAGAAGTAACTCTCGTAATAGACGATAAACTGTCAGCGATTTGAGAAAAAAGTGCTATACGAAGATCTACAGCATAGTCTTGCTGACTATATAACCAAATTTTTTATCATAGTGATATCATAATGATATATTTCTTGTAAATAGTACTAGATACCATCTTATTGCCTCATACGAACTTAGAAAAACGGATACTAAATTAATGCAACCCTTTCAGCAATTCAGTAATGAAATCGACGCCTACTGCGGGTATCATTAGCCGGTTGAAGACTAGTCTCTAGTCTCTACAGCATTGCAGTGTGTTTAACCTAGATTTCTGGGTTTAGTTCAGTGGCTTCTGTTATAAGTCATTTGTAACAATGATACTCGATAGAGCCTGAGATAGCTGCTGTATCCTATGTTGTATTAGAGTGCCTGCATAGTTTATTATGTCATAATTAGGGAAAGATCCTTCAGGCTATTTATAGCTGAAATAGATCATGCAGATGCATATTGCAATAAGGCAATGTGAGCAAACTTAAATGCGGTAAAGGGCGAAGAAATTATAAAGATTCGTAATAATAAATATACAAAACCTAAGATCGAGGTTGATGTTCTTGTTTTAAAGTACGACGGTAGAAAAGAAAGTAATTATCCTTGATGTGTGAAACTTGACTAGATAATTTTTGGATCATATTAATTGGGAGATACACAAGTCAGTTTTAATGAACTGGCATGAATAATAATCGGCTTAGATAACGGAAACAGGCGATTAAGCAGTTTGCTGTTTTGATTATAATTATACTATGCATCGATAAAGTTAATTTTAAATGATTATCACCATAACGATACATTGAAGATCGTCGATTTTTTTCTGGCTAAAATGTAGGTATAATACTTAATACAGTCTATTACTTATTTATGCTCATGCAATATCATAAATTAGTGAAGTGATACAAGAAATAATTTATCTTAACGTGAAAATCAGACAATAAAATTATCTACTACGCTTGCAATTTATAGTTCTGTAGATTGACTAGTCAAAAATAAAAAGGAACAACTGGTAAGATCGGCGAATTTATAATTATACATAATGAAGATAATCAAGAATGGCTGCTGCCATTAAAATTGGCGGGCGTTGTAACATATATATAACACGTGATTGTAGATGCTTTAGCCAATCGCATTAGCGTACATGAGTCTTTAGTTTGTATCGTATTGCGTAGATATAAAAGCTGTTAACTATCCTAAGGCCGCTTGAGGTAGAATAAATTAACTCTTAAAAATATCTAGCTAACGGAGCTACATCACTATTATCCTATTTACTAATCTCCCTGGCACGTATCAGAAATATTACAGGATTGACTAGTCAAAAATAAAAGGAACAACTGGTAAGATCGGCGAATTTATAATTATACATAATGAAGATAAGCAAGGATGGCTACTGCCATTAAAGAATCGTATATAGCTTTTTCTTCTTTTACCTCTCTGGAAAATTGGCGGGCGTTGTAATATATATAACACGTGATTGTAGATGCTCTAGCCAATCGTATTAGCGTACATGAGTCATTAGTTTGTATCGTATTGCGTAGATATAAAAGCTGTTAACTATCCTACGGCCGCTTGAGGTAGAACAAATTAACTCTTAAAAATATCTGGCAAACGGAGCTACATCACCGTTATCCTATTTACTAATCTCCCTGGCATGTATCAGAAATATTACAGGCGTCATAAATTTTAACGTCAAACTACAATCCATTGAAGCAGGTATGATAATAGTGTCCGAGATTGAAGTTTAG
>NW_002060979.1:43492-51159 GCF_000150275.1 Trichoplax adhaerens
CGAATTCGATACACTCTTACAGAGATTAGATTTACGAATTAAACTTTATAACGTTTTCCTTTATCTTCCATATTCAGCACATATGGTAACTTATGGTTTCATATTACTTTCTTATTCGATTTTTCAACCGGATAATAATTTACGGTATTCATACGCCAACGAGTGATAATAGAAAGCAATTGCTAATTTTTTTTAATTGTCAAGCTTTAACTTTCTAAGCAATAGCCAAAGTACCTTTATCCAAAACACAGTGGTTCATTTCTGCTATCTTAATATCACAACCTGAAATGAAAATTGCGACACAAAAAGTCGAACCTGTTGCAAATGATAGCTTTAAATCACGGCCGAAACAATTAGTAAAATCAATTTTTCGATTGAAATATTTGAATATAGAAGGCACAATGTATGGTTAACTTGCTATGAAAGGCTACAACCACAAACAAATTTGAACTTATAGAGCTATCAATCGTTCGTTCCTTAAGCATCAGAGAATAGACAGTTGGCAATTGATCCTTACTCTAATAAAGTTTTAATACTAAAACATTTTATAACAGCAACTGCACCTCTAATTATAGACAAAATTGATGTTTTAGAAAACTAAGTAAGCAAAAAATTGTTTTTCTTGCAGTATAAAATATGGCACAGCAATCAATATTATGCAATGTAAATCCATGAACACATCCAGTTTTCTTGTATAAAATAAAATTACTGCACATATTTAGCCATTCGGCTCATTTGTTAATTAAAAGTCATGATATCTCGTCAAATTTGTATTAAATAAAATTGTATACGAAAAACGATATCGTAAGTTAACATTTATAGAGAGATCGAAATTAAGCTTGTACTATTCTGCAGCAATATTAAGTATTCAGGAGATTATAACTATTAAAAATTGCCAATGACAGATGTTCTCACAGGCATTTATCGTGAATCATTTCGATATTTATGCATAGTACTACATAAGCGCATTTCTACGAATCGTATAGGTTTACAAAGTATCTTATGTAATCGATACTATATCTGTTACGGCCAAAACCCGAAGTCCGTATCTATTTGGAAAGATACTATAAAGATCTTAGTTAAACGCATGCTACTAAAAAGTAATTTAAGTGATATCATGAAGACCAGGAATCATCGTTAGTCATTAACTTGACTAAACTTAATTGTGAATATTTTCCAGTATTTATATACAGTACTATATAAGTGCATTTCCAGAAATCTTATCGATTCATGAAGTAGCTTATAGAATCGATACTATGTCTATTTGGAAAGACACGAAAAAGGCCTTATTAAGTACATACAACTAAGAGTAATTTAAGCGAATCCATAAAGACTAGGAACCATCATTAGTAATTTAGCTTGAATAAACTTTATTTATGAATAATTCCAGTATTTATATAGAGTACTGTATAAGCACATTCTTAGGAATCGTATCAATTTGTAAAGTAACTTTATAGAATCGGCACCATATCTATTTGGAAAGATATCACAAAGAGCTTATCTAAGCTCATATGGCTAAAGAGTAATTCGATATTATAAAGACTAGGAACTATCATTAGTAATTAGCTTGGCTGAACTTGTTGGTATAACAATTATTCCTTGGAAAAATTGATTGGAGAACTATCAAAAACTGATTCGAACATTCAAGGCCATGAATTCATCGTATATAAAACGTTTATTTTGTGACCAAAAAAGAAGACTAGGATCAGATACAGGCAATATCAGGTACATAACGTAAATAACATATTATTACTGAAAAATTTTAATTTGATATTGCAATTATACACTACTTCGTCTAGCCATGAACTAGCAGTAATACTTTACGGATCATTCAGTTTTAAACTACTGTTAACAAGATGCGATAAAATAGCATTTAAATATTCTACATTCTTAGCTTAGCAAAATATAGACAGTATACGATGCTTATCTGTCTTGGTTACTCTCTAATTTTAGGAAAATGGACTTTATAAACTAGTTTAATCCTGTAGTGAATATTTTATCGTTTTTTGCCATAGACAAAAATCTGTCGACGACGATAAAAATGGAAGATGATGGGACGTCGAGGTTTCGGAGCAGGGGCTGGAGCACGACGACGGCGGCGGCGGCGACGGCCCCACAAGGCCTGCTATGGTAAATTTCAAGTTGAAAAGAGTTTTAGTATTTAGATAGATATATTTAATTAAAAAATATAAAATTTTATGGAATATTTGCATTAAAAGATTACTCATTTTCACAATTAACAGCGCAAAGTTAACTTGTGAGAAGGAGCTGATTTTAGGATAAGATTGCTTGTAGAAATGTGTTAGTAAATGACTTTGAATCCTCAATTATCATTATAGATTATCCTAACTATGAAATGTAAAATACTACCGAATTATGCCGTAACTATGATAAGCTTACTGATAATTATAGACAGTAGCCTCTATATGTATTATTATTATAAATTGCAAGGTATCTTATGATGAAATTGCTTTAGTAATGCACGATAAATTTACTTTGAATCATATAGTATCATAGTAGATCATACTACCTATGTAATATAGAATGTCACCGAATAATGCCTTAATTATGATAGATATACTGATAATGATAGATAGCAGTCTCGTCTGCATGGTAGTATTATTAAAAGCTACGATGTATAATTATCCTAAATACTCACGGTGCTTTTCTCGGTTAGACCATTCTCAAATTCTGAATCGAATCCTTTATCCATGTCATAAGACTCATCTATTTCTCCAAGTTCGTTGTATGCATCTTTGTCGGCAATTTCGTACGGGTCTAGTTTATGGACATCCTTTTCAGCAATATCGTAATAGCCTGGTCCATGCCCACCCTTATTGTCATTATCGAGCTAAGAATTGTCATCTTCAGTGGCGTAAGCAAATGCAAAGAGAAATAGACACGCAATGAGAGCCAATTTAGTATTCATTTTCTTGCAATGATCCTTCTGTATAGTCAATGAAATAAAGATTAATTTTTAGTACTGGATAGACTGTAGTATTCGAATTGAAATTGAAATGATGAATATACGGCATCTTCGAATATAGTATAGATTGAATGATTAATACATATTATTACGACTATAACCTTGATTTTTAAAAAACGCTTAATGTTAATACGTACCTCAACAACTTTTAATTTTCTAAATTAATTCTTGAGATAAATTCTGCGATCCTTCCTGAATTTCCAAAGTAAAGCAATCTCGTCTGCATGGTAGTATTATTATAAGCTACGATGTATAATTATAATTAACCATATAGCAGTAAGACAACGATAACTGGATACAATCAATGTGACGTCGTCATTGTTGAACGTAGGTTGTGCTAATCATAAAATTCAATGCCTATAGATACTCAACCAATATGGACATTTACGCATGAAAAGATACAAAGACAATATCAAATACTTCGATAATTTCGACGAAACACAATTCTTCAACCATGAAAATCTATGGTCGGACAAGCAGTTAATCCTATATGAACTTCTATCTAGTTTGAATATTTATAGCCCCCAAACACTACAGCTACAAATCACTCTACCATTCCCTTACTTCGATATATGGGACATGCAATGGAATCTTCAACACTCTCAACTCATCATCAGAGGTAAATGGGATTACTGCTTAGTAACCCCAGTGAAAAAGACATGATATTTGCATGAAATGTGAAGCTAATCTTGTATCTTGTACCCAGTGCAATTTAACGAGAGTGTCAATAAACTAAGTTAATATTACTTCCATAATCAATGAAGATGATTGATGTGTATAGTGTACAGATGGATAAAGTATACCCCCAATGTCAGTAAAACCAATACCCAAAAATAAATAAAGCAAAACATGATTAAAAGTAGTGTAGTCTATGTCTAGTCTATGGTTAATGCTATTGCTGAGTTAGTTTAATGTCTATTACAAATCGCAGTCAAAGAGGGACTTGAAAGAGAAAACGAAAACATCCCTAACAAAACATTGGTAAAATAGGAGGAGAACATAAAGATCAACATAGGGATGGAGAAAATGGATTGCATAATTGCAGCCTATCTATCATTAAGCATCCCATCTAGTCTAAAGCAAATATTGATGTCAGTCTTGTAATACTGTAGATGGCGATCTCTTCAGCTATTAATAAACTAAATCAACATCACTTCTATCTATCAAGATGATGGATGTGTGTACTGCACAGATGGATAAAGTATATCCCTAATGTCAGTAAAACCAATACCAAAAAATAAGTAAAGCAAAACACCATTGCATATTCGTCCATGGGGCGAATGCAATGGTTGAGTTGGTTCAATTCCAATTATAAATGGTAGTGAAAGAGAGATTTGAAGAGAAAACGAAAACATTTGTAAAAAGATTCAGGATTAAGATGAAGGTAAAGTAAAATAGGATGAGAAAATAAAAATAGGGATAAAGAAAATGATTTGCGAAATTGCAGTCGATCATAAAGCAAACCCCCATAAGTCTGTTTAACCAATACACAAAAATAAATCAAAACAACATTAATAGTATTGCAATCGATGCAATTGTGCAGTTAGTCCAATGTTTATTGCAAATTGCAGTAAAAGACGGACTTGAAAGAGAAACAATCTCACCAAGTTCTTGGTCAAAATAACATGAGAAGATAAAATAGTCAATGTATTTGGTACAACATTTCTGCTAGCAAAGGCGATCATGACTGGAAGGGATATTGCCAACAGAAAATCGTCGTACCTTGTTGTCCATGTTGTCTTCCACTTTTTCCCGACCCCAAAGGTGAGATTGCCTGCTTTCATTCTGTTTCTCACCTTGCTATCCACAGTTTACGAGGTAAAATAGCGATTTCAGTTAGAGCCAAGAAAGGTTGATGGCGAACATGCAGTAAGCAGCGTGCCTGTGGGATACTTTCTCAGTCCAATTCAGGTTACTCGTTTGATATCTTGCTTATAATATTGTCCGCTGTAGACTCAATCCCTACTTCTATAGGGTGACAAGCTATTTTGCACAGTAGCTTGCAGCGCCGACTCTCTACTTGGTCTTCCTCTACTTCTACTGCCATCTACACGTGAAATGGCAATCAACCATCAAACATCTTTTTTTCTCACATTCTTTTTCCATACTACAGATTTCTCTCTTATACTTATTAATCTGTGCTTTTGACCGATATTGTTGGGTGTTAGCATTGTCATCGTGCTTAGCAGGTAAGTCTTTCAACCAGTTAAAGCAATCTTAATTAATCGATATCATTTTAAACGCAAACCCTAACATTATTGCAATAATATAATCGTCCCTTTATCGCCATTAGACCTATGGTTGACATTTTGGGTTGTGAACTGAATTTCTCTTATACTTGTCAATCTGTGTCTTTTAATAGATATTGCTGGGTGTTAGCATTCTCATCTAGTTTAATGAATAGGTAAGTCCTTCAACAAGTGACAATAGCCTTAATTAATCGCTATCATTTTAAGCGTCGAATGGGTTGGTAACCCTGACATTATTCCAATAATCGTCCCTCCATCATAATATGTAAGTTACATAATTTGCTGGATGAACTACATCGTTGAATAAATAGTCAACAAATACACCTACTACATACTTTCCTTAGAGCATAACGATGTTTATTTGCAACCATGCCATATCTTCGCTGATATGGACCTTCCTGCTTTTAGCAAAGAAACGTACTAGAAAATATATAAAGTCAAAATTTCGGTACTGATATGTCATTCAATTATAATATAAGACAGTGAATCATCTAATAGATAGTCTGTTCAACAATTCCACCATTCTTGCTGCTCACCACCCCCTTCCCCAAATAAAATTACTGGCTTTGCATCCTATTCAGTATCCATTAGATTCGTTTTATCATCAGGCAGCTGATATCTGATTCGATTAGAACATCTTATTTGTAAATAGGGTTAACACCTTATTGATACTCAGTAACTTTAATGTAAAGCGCTTGAGGGCGCCTTTTTTTACTCAAGCGATTGTCAGTTTAATTTATATTTGATAGCAGAAAATTGGCTCTTGTTTAAACAATAGTAAACTTGTTAATTAAGATGGTAAATAAATTCATTGTATGTAAGGGATAATTCATTACCGACCGTCCAGCTCTAATTTTCTCATTCGTAGTTCTTATTGCAAAATATCGTAAACTAAACCGATGATATGTAGTTTTCATGTTTATAGATGAAGTCAAATGTCTTAATCCTTGACTGGAAGTTTCTTGCTAGAGATTTATTGTGCACTGCCTATCAAGATTACCATTTTGGCTTTGCGCCATTGCAAATTGGTCTGGTTTACTATTTTCTATTGTATTTGATACTTGATGATGATTTAGTGACGTTGTGTACTTTTATGCCATAATGACTATAAAATTAATGGCAGAAAGCGACTTGCAGAGCTTTAACGCTGCATGCACTCTATCAGTATATTTTAATTTCAAGAACGGTAATGAAACCCTAATGATTTCACTTTTATACGCAATTGAAACCATTGCCTAATTGAAATAGATTATTAGATTGATATTACTGTACTATATCCGATAAGTAGATCTTCGATATGAATACTATTGAAGTAAATTTCTTCTTGACTCACATTCAAACTAAACTCTTATATCGTCCATTGTATTAATTATATACAAACTAGAATCCAAATTTGTTGCAGATACTCTGCAGCCTTTGATGCAATTCTCTGACCGCTTTCGCTTTCTTGTTATATATGGAGCAATTACATATATACTGTAAAGTAGTATTATATATAGAATGGTTAATTATGTAATTATCATTTTAAGCTAATCTTACACCTTATATGGATAATCATTTAGCTAAACCATAAGTTAAGTAGTCTATCAAATGTATAAATACCTTCATAAATTTATTAATAAACGATTCTCAATTAAACAAACACCGTTTACCACGAACTTAATAACTATAGTCCAAATTTATTGCAGATACTCTACCGCCTTTGATGAGATTCTCTGACCGCTTCTGTAGTACCTTATGATATTAATCCACCAAAACCAAATAACTTGGAAAGGTTGAACCCAAATCTCAATTGTAATGTTAAGCTTAACTAAACTCTTAACTTGGTCTGGTGCTACAGCGATACCATTCATTGCTACTAGTTGCAACGGCATTGCTGTAACATTTGCATAGTTAAGCATAGGCTACAGAATCAGGATAATTGAAAGAGCAACTTTTTAGAGTTAGTTAAACTTATGTCTTACTCATACAACATGAATTTCTGATCTACCTAATAGCGTCTACTAAGAAATACGTTGATGGGAATTATCCGCTTTAGATTGGCATTAGGTCATAAATGCAAGTGTACAGTATGAAACGAAGGTTGCTCCTACTCAAGCCTTGCCTTCATGTTACTACTAATATAGTGTAATTTATAAAACTGCATGTTATATGCACCAACTAATAATTTGTAGTGGTACTTATGTAATGAAATGAAATGTGTAGAGATCAAGCTACAAAACTTTAACAAACTTTGATTCTACTTTCGTTGCACTCCGGTCGACTTAACGCTAATACTTTGACACCAAATAAAATTTGGGGAAATAACCGAACAACAATTTATTACAAAACAAAAATGGAGAGACGTATAAACCGAACAACCTTACAAATACTTAGCTTTAAGTATTATAAAATAAGTGTGTCACAACCGAGATTGTAACACAAGAATAAAC